>NW_028301536.1:27440000-27672500 GCF_042242905.1 Orbicella faveolata | reverse complement strand
AGCTCGCGTACATACGTTTCAAAATCTTCTTCTGGTGCATCACTTGACAGTTTCTTGCTTCCTCTCGTAGTTAATGACATGTTAATACACGCAATAACACATGTAGTAAGATAGATATGAAAAGTAGAAGAAAAAAATTTAACTTTTTCCCTATTTAGCTCGGAGCTATAAATTTCACGGCCATCTTGCTCGGTGACCGCTGACCTCCCCCCAATCTTTTCAATGTAGATTATTTCTGTGGAAGATATTAAGTGCTTGCGTCAGAAATGAAATACAAAGAACAAATGAGAAATATTGCCAATAAAAATTAAAAGTAATCAGTTCACTCGCTGAGGAAATCTTTTCACATCCACGTCGTATTAACTTGAACTTGGCTACGACTGTGAAAGCCTTACATGGTGTATACACTGGTCAACAGAATACCAAAAAGTCGAAGAGGAAGCGAAGGAGCGAGCGAACGGGAGGATCGAGTCAATCTCCCGTCCATACTTACAGCTTGGATTTTCCAAGTTAAAAAGGTACGATAATGTATTTACCATACCCAAATACAGCCAAAATTCAGGAGATATTTTTCTGGTTACGGTAATCTACACGTTGCGCAAAATTGAGCAGACGGACGAGTAGCCAGTCTTGTGTTCAAGTTAACACTTTTTGGTCTTCAAAACTTTTGTCTAGTACCTCGTCAGTCATTGTTTTAATTCATTTGTTGACAGTTTTCAGAATTTTCAAAGTGCAAATTTAGTGAGAAATTCGGCTGGAAACTACGGGTCCATTTTAGAAACCGGAAATTTCAGAACTGTCGGCAAACATCGCGCACCATTTCAGTTTTGGCGGGAAAATTTGGACGCCTTTTAACCCCACAAACACTCAATTTTTAAACCATGGTCATAGACATTGCGTTAAACAGCTGGAATCCTAGAGATCACAAAACAAATTTGATGTGTTTTTTTTATAAAACGCCCTCTTGTTACAGAATCAACGAAGTGCATAGCCACCTAAAATAAAACCATTTAGAGACGGATCAGATACAATTTGATAATGGGTTTGACTGATAACCGCAGCTTGTTGTATCGATCGTTCTCTTCATTTTGCAGTTGAAGCCAACTCAACAATATTTTACTACTTTTTGACGTATTCCAAGCTTATCTAGAAAATAGGAAGTCTTTCCGTTTCCAAGATCGCCTTAAGAATTCTTCTTCGTTGGGCAAATTAAGAAAACGTATATCATGTGCTCTACACGTGAATTGTTTAAAGTGCTACTCGTCTATATCACAGGTAATCCAATAATCTGGTTCTAAACTGAGGCGATAAAATCTTAAAGCATCTCCATTAAACAGGTGACTTCACGTAGCCTTGAAAGTGAAATATAGCTTGCGAAAGCGGCTCTTCCTTAAGACTGATTTACACGACGAAAAACTTTGTGCACCGTTCCTGTAAATATGACACGCGCACCAAAAATAAACTGGTGGTTAAGTTTCGTTGTGTAACCGGACCCACTGAATAGGTAGTCCGAGCACAGATGAAATTCTGGCTCGGCACGGATGAGAAAACGTCGTTTACAGACAAAATTTATCCATACCGGGCTTTGTTTTTGGTACAAATACGATTTTGTGTAAATCGACCTTTAAACGTGAACAAAGTGTGGAATTACCGACTATTGAATTTAAGAACTCGCTCACGGACTTAATTGATAGAAGCAATTCATGAGAGGATGGAGGGTAAGAGGGCTAATCCCCCAAATTTCTGAGGTAACCGGGGGCTACAAATAGCAGACCCTGAAGTACGAATGTTGTCCTCGAGGACTTTACACGATTTTCATCCTCAAAGAAAATATCTACGCAACGCACGTGGTAATCATGATTATCCCCAGGAGAACTGGATGCCATATCTTAAAATAACTTGAGAGGGATTGCATGAACTCTCTTACCCTCATCCTCTCTTTTTTGTCATTTTGAAGATACCGCGCTACTCCTGATTAAAATCATGGTAAACAGATCAATTGGCGTGGTTAGAGAAAGGAAATAGTGGTGCACTTCACAATCTATTACTCACTGCTATTAAATCATTTTACAAACATATAATTTTCATTTCGGCGCTAATGGATTTTTTAAACGCTAGTTGCAGGTAACACAATTTATCTCATTCCATGATAGCTTTAACTGCCATTTTAATTAATTAGAACATTGCCAACTACAAACGTCACAAGAATCAGGTAGGTCTTAAAACGACCAATGCTTATCCCGAAAGAGAGAAAGTCTTTTAAGATCTCTGTGAGAATTCTTCTTCGTCAGGCAAATTAACAAAACATATATTACTAGCTCTACACATAAATTGTTTCCAGTGCTACTCGTTTATTTCTGGTTCAAAACTGAGGTGATAAAATCTCGAATCATCTGCATTTATTAGACATTAAACAGGACTCTTACTTTTTCAAAGGGCTATTTACAGGATGGAAAATTGTTGTCACAGCTCCGATATAAATGGCTCGGTCACCGAAAAAGATAATGGCCTAGCGCGGATAAGTTTCGTTGTGTAACCGGACCCACTGAATAGGTACACAGAGCACAGATGATGAAATTTTTGACTCGGCACGGATGGGAAAAAGTTCTTTACACACGAAATTTATTTATGCCGGGCTTTTTCTTTGTACTAGAACGATTTATATTGAAACCGGGACAAAGAATTTCCGTTAGGTAAATTGGCCTTTAAAAGTGAACAAGGTGTGTAATTACCAACTATTAAATTATTTACGATTCGCTAATGGAGTTAACTGTTAGTGGCAAGAGATAGCCCGCCATAAAGGCTTTATTTCTAAGATAACTCCTCTTAGTTATTTTTAGAACACTTCAGTTTCTAGAATCCCACGAGGGTTTACATATAGCAGACCCTAAGGTACGAATTTTGTCCTCTTGGATACCATATCTAAAAATAACTTGATAGGAATTACCTTGAGAATAAGATCTATATGAGGGATTAATTCATCGTCTCCTGTGCAATAATGTTATATGTTTGTTCTTTTTCTGTCATTTTGAAGATAGTGAAGATATCCTACTACTACCCTATTAAGAGCAAGGTAAACAGATCAATGAAGTGGTTAGCTAAAGGGAATAGTGGTGTACTTCATAATCTACAACTCACCACTATTAAATCATTTAGAAGCATATGATTTTCAATTCGCTAATGCACTTTTTAAACGCTAGTTGCAGGTGACATATTTTGTCTCATCCATTCCATTATCGCTTTAAATGGCCATTTTAACTATTTAAAACATTGTCAACTACAAACACCACGAAAACGAAAATCAGGTAAGTCTTAAAACGACCAATGAAACAACAAGCTTGCAGCCAACAAATAAATTATTTCTTGCTGCGAAAAAGTGATTTAAAGGCAAAGCAGTTATCTCTGGAATCTTTACTCAACGATACACAACAGAACAAGGTTCCTTTGTTGGCAGGTTGGTTAGCTCTTGTTTCATTTTCCTTCTATTGTTTTTACTGGGCAAATAATTATTGGAAAAATCTTTTTTCCCAAGGTTCTGCTTCGACATAAAAGAGTTTAGGGGTCTGACAAGGGAAACTTTGCCTGTTGTTGAGGTCAGTCTTTGGCTTAATTATTGTCTTATTCGCTTATTTCCTTTCGATCAACAATTGTAAAAGGAACAATTCTTGATTGTGAATCCTGAATTTGATTATGACAGTGCAATCCAAATACCAGTTGTAAGACGTTTCTCACTAGTTAAGCCACAGAAACTCGATAAAAATGTGACAGAGAAATTTGTTTAAGCTCTCCTCGTTCAGCTCCAGTACGTGGCAATTTACTACCCATTTTGCCGCGGTGCTTTCATCATTCTTCCTCTCCCAAAGGGGTTGCTTTATAAAATGATTTTTAAGCTAAAGTAGTGTAGGTTCAAAACTTCTTAAATAGCGTTTCCCATGACTCGGACAGCCTTGTCATGGCATATTGCAATATATACCAATGAATCCCATTGTGCGGACAACCGCGTACCACGGACAATTTTGTTTGTCCCTACACAAAAAGCTTTTTCATTGTCATCTATATAAGCACGGATACGATCAATAAAGGCAGCAGAGAATGTTCTGTGACCTAAATGAGACACTCGCATACAAAATTAAACTCGGTTTATGTTATCTGTGTCCTCTATATTTTCATTGTTTCGATTGACAATGGTCCCGTTAGAAAATACGATCTATGTAGTTAGAGCGATTAAAGTTACGGACTGTTTAAATGATAACATTGTTGTTGTTGAAACTGATAGGGGAGCATGAAGCCAAAAGTCTGAAAGATTCCATAATGTTACTGACACGGTAGAAGACATTATAGTCTAAAAAAGATCTATTCGCCAAAGATCACTTCTGTTACAGTTTCAGCATGTTGATCAAGCTGACTTTCTTGATGTTGATCGTCTTGTGGGACAGTGCTGTACAGGACGCGCTAGCAGAATCCGGTGGCGAAGGTAAGGTGATAGGTAACCCACATAAATATACGATATATTTATCCCGTATTAATCGTATATATTAAATGACCTCCTTCCCATTCTTTCCTTCTCTTCCACGGGTGTTACATAAATCTAGACAGTTTGGCATAGTTCGAGTAATTTAGCGTAGTATTGTTTTTGGCTAGCACAGGCAATCACACCAACCCGAGTATAACTAAGAATTTATCAGTCCACGTGATGGATGCAATTTTAAAAATTGCCAAGTAAAATTTAGTCCAATAGAGCACCTCGATGCAATGAAATTTTCTTAGCAAAAGAAATTCAATATATTCGCATGAGCTCTACCTCACCAAACCCTTGCATCGATACTGAAAAGTTGTAAAGCTTATAACATTGACTTAAGAGTAGCTTTCACTTGAATGTCGAACGTAATTCGCAATTGCTTTGGTTTTGCCATAGGTAACTATGGTTTTGCATTACGACGCCACGCTATAGGCTTAAAAACTCTGTCATTTAATCAGAACTAAAATCAAAACCAAACAGGCTTGACAATCTCGCACAGGTTTTCCCACCCATTGCGCCGTTTACGTGTATTTGCGTCAGAGTTGATTGGTTCAGTGGATTGTCAGTGTCTGAATTTTTGCGATTGATCATTGGTCTTGGTTTTAACATCGCTGATTTGCGAGCATGCTAAAAACTGCATAATTTCACACGCTACCTTGTCCAAAAACCATTCCGTTCGTCAGATTGGGATCTCACCTCTCAACTCTAGTTAATGACTGCAAAACGATACCAATAAGCTGTTAATCATAACCCGTCCTTTCTCATTCCATCTACTTTCGTCCAATCCAATAAAATACGACTCAGTTTATCACAAACATAAAATTTAACTGTGTTTAAAATGTCATGTTTGTCGTTGCAGAAGAAGGAAGTACCGATGCCACCAAGAGAGACGCAATTTCCTTTGGGGCACTGATTTACCGCGCTACCGGCAGGAGTCCTATTGATTACAATGGTTATGGCTGCTACTGTGGACTGGGTGGGAAAGGCAGGCCTGTCGATAAACTGGACCGGTAACTATGTCTTTCAGTTATGGTGAAATGTCCAGCTTCTTCAGTTTGGCGTTCTGTTTCGGAGAAAAACATGTCGGTGGTCAAAACATTTTGAAAAACACAATACGTAGGGCGAAAATTGCTAAATATATCAAAGGTAATAACAATATAGGCCGAAATTTGCAGAATATCCGTTGAATAATGATATAACACCGGGAAGATGTCGCGGCAATAAAATGAACGATAGGGTGCGATCCATTCAACCAATCGGTTCATTCGGACCGGTCCGACCGAGAAAAGTGGTCCCCCTCAAAAAGTGGACCGATTTTTTCGAAACTTTTCCGGTTGGACCGCACTGGTCCATTCAGTTTTAGACCGAAATTTCCGGAAATTTTGGTTGAATGGATCGCGCCCCATGACTCAAGATTTTGAAATTCGAGTCCGGGAGAACACTGACCAGTTGTCTTGCCAAGCTGTGGCTTGATTCGCACGAAGACGAGGCTACGACCCAAAATGGCGGTGCGTTGGTTAACTGTCAAAATTGCAGGATTTTTTCTTATCCCTTGCTAGTTTAAGGAGAAGGACTCGTAAAGGCAGCTAAGTCAGCGTCACAGGACAGTTCAGAATTCTTGTTTCGGCTCCTTGATGAGTTCAGCAGGACGCTTTCAATTTTGTCGTCAAGATTTGTCGGTTGAGACAAGTTTGCTCCAGTATAATCGCCTCGATCATTTTAATCACCGCTGTCACTTCAAAAAGTGCTCCTACGATCAATGCGATTATATGAGAGCAAGTTAATGCCGGTAGCGGCTGGAGCGATCGCGATCGCTTGGATCGTCCGTGTTCTATCCGGGCGATTGAGGGCAGACTGGGACTTTATCAGACTTTATCACTCTTAATATGTAATAAGATACGGTGTGGCTCACTTCACACGTTTTGCAGGGAACACTGATGGACAATTTTTATTTTTTTTGTTTAAATTTAACTCCTCTTTTATGATATTGATGCCAAAACAAGCCTTCTGCAACCTGTACGTCGTCAAGACTTAAACTCTCCCCCCGCTCAGTCCTGCCACTAGGGAAAGGATGTTCCCATTCTATTTCGTTTTCAGGTGCTGCAAAGTTCATGACGAATGCTACAATAAGCTCCAAAAGTCCAGAGTCTGCCCTTTCAAAGTCGCAGTGTATATTTTGGCATATTCAACTACAAGGAGAGGGAAGTGCAGTAAGTTGAAATCCTCTCGTAGACCTTAATTTATCGCACTGAGATCTTTAATCTAGACTTACTATAAGCAATAAGAATTTAACTGTCTTTTCTTTTAACTTTAGGAAAAGCTTCATACTACTGGTGGCGGGGCGAATGTCGCTATCGTCTGTGCAAGTGTGATGTCGCCGCCGCCCAATGTTTCGCGGAGAGTCGTTACCATCGCAAATATAAAAATTACCCGCAAAGGAAATGCAGGGGAGGCCGGAGAGGTCGGTAAATCTTCAAGAAGGCAGAAAGGAAATCGGAAAAGAAAGAAAGGAACGCAACAGAGAACCAAGAAATTTAATCAGTAATCTAAAGCCTTTGTGGTTGATGTGTTGTTCACACGAATTGCACATTTTTATGTGAACCAAGTTTAATTAAAAGTCAATCTCCTGCAAATTTGATCACGTTGAGTCGATTTTCTCAGTGAAAAAATGTTCCTCTCCTATAAATCTTGCCTTACTGATGCAGTGCAAAGGTGTCGAGAGGTTTGCCGCAGGCAACAAGAATCCTTAGTGACGCTTACTCTACGGAGATAAGCAATTTTTGAATAGGCAGATATTCACGACAACATCCACGCGCGTGGTAAAATCATCCTTTGAAGTACTGGGTGCCATGTCTAAGACCCTTCCACACTTCGCCGGAGGAATTTGAAAACGGAGGTTTCACTGTGAAAACGAATCAAATATTTTCCGTCCAGATTTACGCAAGAGGAATATAAAAACGCGACAATCACCGGTCACTTTGGATTTGTGTTTGAGGAAAACTCGGTCAGAGAAATCACACGATTATCCCAACGCCATCGTTTTCCCAAATACTTTCCGTCCACAGGTAAACGAAGAGCGGCGTTTTTCAAATTCCTTCAATTTGAAAAGCGTTTTCGAAAAGCTCCGTTTTCGTGACGTATTAATGTGGAGGGTTGGCCCAATCTAGAAATAAAGTTTCGTTTTCAAACTTCTCCGGGGTAGTGTGGACGCCGCCTAAGAATACCTTGAAGGGGTTACAGTCAGCTGGCACACATGCGCATTAGATACCATTTCATAGCTAGTTTGCATATCACAGGGACGTGATCCATACTGTTTTTAACCAAATATGATAAAAATAATATCACAGATTGAGCAAAAGCACACTCAAAACAGGTCTTTCTGTAAACGATTGAAAATCAAGCAAAACACTGCGAAGATAGCTGGTTTTCACATGACGTCACTAAAATTCGAACTACAACACTATTGATCTTCCTGAGATTTTCCTTAAATGATGTATAAGAGCAACTGAAAACTAATATTCATACAAATTTTCGCTCCGAATGGGTTCTTGGTTTTGTGATAAACTACGCTTGAATTTCTAAGCTTTCGCGTGACGCAGCATTTACATGTCGGCCTAGAGAGCTGTCATGATGGTTAAAAAAGTGACTTATTCCGGGGAACTTGGCTATCTGAATAGTTCATGTCTTAGAAAAATAATTATTTTAATGTTTTAGAGTTCCTCGAGGGATTAATTCACGCTTTTGTAGCAAACCTTAGTGACAGATGTTTCTGTTGGTTTCCGGCCGCCATGTTGGTTCCCATACGGATGGGCACCAGCATGGCGTCTCCATACAAATCTCTATAAATTTGGGTAAAAAATTTCTCCGCATATCTTGCATAAGAAAAGTTGCTGTGATCAGAATTTTGGCGAGAGTCTTTGCATATTTACCTTCTTTCATTTCCCAGATTCTGGACTTTATCTATTGACCGGTTTTGATTTTGATTTTGATCTATTTTGAATTGCGTGACACTGAAAACCAGCAATTGCCCAGGTCAGCGCGGTCCTAAAGCTGACTTTGTCCCTTAACAACGACGCCTATATGGGGGATTAACTGTCTTACCCATCATCCTCTCTGGGTCAGCTGTATGAAGCAGCGGGCGTGCGTCTGCCCAGATGAAAATTGATCTACGTACAGACTACCGCAGGTGAAAATGAGTGCCAACTGAGCTTGCTCTGAAGAGTGCAAAGTTGATGCACCTTGTCGGGTCCCCTGACTGTTTACAAGAAAGCCACAAGGATATACTGCGCCTTCCTCTCTGGAAGACGAACTCCATCTCGGGATTCTTCACGGTTTTTCATATCCAATACCGTCAAGTAGATACTCTCGGGGAAAAGCACGTTTCAAGACTAGCAGTATCCATCCATTCACTGCTCGAGTTTTGGAACATCTATAGCAATGGTGAAAAGACTGCCAAACAATGCAGATCAGTGATGGCGCACCGAAAGAGAAAGCAATCACGGAAGATTAAAACCCAGAAGAACTGTCCTCCAAAAAAGGAAGAAGCGCTGATGGTGAAAACCCAGAAGAACTGAACTCTGTGGAGGTATGTGTGCAGATTAGCACACAGACAATTACAGTGGTAGCATCAATAGTGCGGAGGACCTGCTTAACACAACTATGTAGGTTTAGTAACAACTTTTAGTATAAATCCACTAGCGTTCTATCACGAATGCCGTTCTCTGATTGGCAACGCTACTCGCTATCTATTCTGTGATAGATAGCGAGTAGCGTAGCAGTGTGCCCTTGTTAATAAAATGACGGCCGCTTCTTGGCGTTTTTGAAGTGCCTGTGAAGAGGATTTAGGTAACGTTTTGATCGACTGGTAGATTTATTTAAAAAAAATTAAATTATTCGCTCTCGATTTCTATGCGTGATAGGTGACTCGGGCTGCGCCCTGTAATGGGGTGCAGAGATCGCGCAGTGGTGAGAGCGTTCGCTCTCCAACAATGCGACGTGGCCCGGGTTCGATTCCGCCCTGGTGCCATATATGGGTTGACGTTTTTTTGGTCCTCGCCTTGCTCCGAGGGTTTTTCTCCTGGTTCTCTGGTTTTCCTCCCTCAACAACAACAAAAAAAAAACACTCCAAATTAGCTCAAATTCCAATTCGACCAAGATAGAGGATCCGCTTGAAAACCAGCTAAGGCTGACGTGTCTTCCCCGCAAGTAGAGACGTACAGCGTCATGTAACTTTGATGCCACTGAACTGAGTGTACAATCCGTAGGTCATATATTATTTATATATCGAGCTAGAGAGGTGAAAAATAAAGTCAAAGCCCACTGGCATTGTTAAGAAATGATGCAAAACGACTGCAAGAGAATACATTAAGAGATGCGACACCGCGAATCCTTATCCTAGACGGTTACCACAAGGAAAGTAAAGCTTCTTATCCGATACGCGATCACCATGGTATCCAAGCGTACTGGATGCCTCACCAAGTAATAAAATCCATGTATTTGGGGTTCTTATTTTCTTTCCTATTTTTATTTTTATATTTTTTTGTTCTTCATTTTCCCTGCCAATATCGGCGATTTCCTCCCCTTACGTTTTACTTTCTGACGGTTCATTCGTCTCCGGCTTAACACGTCCAAGCCAGTGCCCCGTGTGATCCCACGTGGTAAAGCATTAATGAGAGTTTGACCGTTCCATCGATATAAGTTGTGTATATCTTTGATGAGATCTAACCCTGATTTTCAGTTAGGTATTTACGATCCTAGGCTCCGGAGCCAATTCCGAGTGTAGGATTTGAAATCTTAGAAATAAACTACCCTGTTCAGCGTGGAATCACGAAACCACAAGGCCAGCACCGCGTCTCGTCGCATCAACAAAATTAAGCCCTGTTCGGCGTTGGTTGGTATTTGACTGGGTGTCCAACTACGAATAACCCGTATGGTAATGATCTCTTTTCTTCTTTTCTTCTATTTTTTCTTACCTTTCGCGCCTTTTCCATTTCTATTTGCAGTACCGAAAAACTATACCGACACGTAACGTTCGAACTCTCCTCAATTGTTCCTGTCCGTTTCTCGTCTTAAATTTTAATGACGACTATATTCATTCGAAAATTCATACAGCTTGTAAATTTTGTAATTTTCAATATCTTCATTAACGGCAGTCGAGTAACTTAACCTGTATCAAACTTTCGGGAAAAGCGCTATTGTAATTAGCTTCTATATGTATAGAGAGAGACGATTGTGCGAAAATCATTTCATTTTTTTCATTTTATTAATTTATTCCATTCTAAAATTACAAAGATAAATATAAAGTAGACATGTAAGAGGAGAAATGGAAAAGGGCAAAAATATAGCAAGCTATTAGATGCCCTTGTTTAATTGACAATAATAATTAGGGTAAAAAAGTTAACTTAACATAGGAGAGGAAGAGGTATGAATTAATTAATACTGAGTAAAATAATACTGGAAGAGTGCTTTTTTAAAACGTTTTCTAGTCGCTAAGTTACGTATAGATAAAGGAAGGTCATTCCAGTAGCAACATCCAATAACAGTGGGGCAAAATTTCCTTATATTTATTCTGGAGAAACTGGGATTTAAGTGTTGTAGGGATGCACTTCGAGTAACGTAGTTATGGTGCTCAGATACCAGAGATAAGGTGTAATTAGACGGCTTTTTAACCGCGCGGCCATGGGCCGAGCGCGGTTCACGGTTTACCCGTGGTGTTTTGTTTTTCTTTTTTTTAGATTTGTCGGCGACCAGGCCCAAGCTTCCACTCGGCCAAATTTTGAGTCACGCAACCTGTGATGTTTACTCGACAAAAGCTGTTGAAACATTCATAAATCTCATCTCCGGTACTGACTTTCGCGGGAAAAAAATTAAAAACCCAGCGCTCGTCAAAATTATATTTTTTCACCAGAAATTTAGCTCGGAACATATACATATTTATATTCGTTTGAATCGTTGATGAAATGACCTTTTCCGGATATTTTTTACTTCAGGGTCAACAAAAACCTCCGATTACAAAATCACGCCGAACCCACACGTTGCAAAAAAATCTCTTCAAAACCCTGACTTCGAAGCGATATAACACTTCAGCGTTAATAGCTACCACACATTGGCAGACGGTAAATCTATTCCTTAACAATCCAGCTTTATCGTGTTAAAATTTCAGGGAAATCGAACAAAGCCAGAATTAATTAGAATTTTTTTGTGACCTCACTCCCCAGACTTGACCTAACAAAGGAGACAACGGTCGCCCATAGCAACCGAAAAACACGAAGATAAGAAAGCCGACGTTTTGGCCAAAAAACTCCAGAATTATCGCCTGAGAGCTTAAACTTGAATGGGTGTTTCGATATCGAACAGATCATAGAAAACTGTTTAAAGTGCTTTAATGGATCGAGTGTTCCCTAGAATACACTTGAGACAACGCCTTGTTCTATCTAAAAAGGTGTTATATCGATTACAAAATCACGTGACACACTTGCGTTACTATGATCTCTAACCTAGTGATACGATCTATCGTTACAATGGGAACATCTTTTTCGAACTTTTTTCAACTGATTTAGACGAAAGACTGGCCTCGGCGGGCTGCAAAAAAGACCAAGAGAAAAACAGAACAAGACAGCAGAACAAGCCGATAATATTTCATCGCATGGCTTTCGGCACGAAAACGAAAATACAGCTTACTTCTGGATAAATTCAGCCTTAGAAGCCAGCAACCGGTCCCAAATTACTTTCTGTATCCTTACAAATGTCCTGACTTCCATCTGCGAAAGATTTTGCTCCAATTTTGAGCAAATAAACATTTCGTCGACGGTGACCGCCATTACGGTGGCTTGCATACTAAATTAGCTAACTTGACAAAATTCTCCCGAGGGGGGGATATGACGAAAAGAGCTGAAAAATGGCCTGTAATTGGCTAATGATGAGATCATCCCACTGTCCAAATTTGGCGAGAATCGAAAGTAACGCCAATTTTCTGTCACGTTTTCAATCTGTGGTCACTGGAGTGGCCAAAATCGATACATCGGTCGGGATAGAGTTTTATTATTAAATTATATGACTTGTGTGACTACTTTGCTTGCCCTTTACTCGTGGAAAACACCAATTAAATTTAATCATGACTTTTAAGAAAGAAAGCTGTTGTTAATAGTGTTATTATCGTGTCATTCATATCGTTCATGCCCATACATATCCCGAGGAAAGTTCTACAAAGATTAAGACCATTACGTCATCGGAGATTTGTCAATGGCTACCACTGATGGTGCAATGACACAGTTTGTGTTGATGAAGTGATGTGATGTCTACAGTAAGAAAAGAATCATCAATGACTGCTTTGGAATGTGCACTGCGTTCCGTTGGTAGTGCTAAGCAAACAGTTAAATTTTAAAAGCGCGGTTATAAGATCTAACAGATCTTCTTGTCATCAATTAAGTGGCCATATAATAGCTGGCAGGTATATAGTTTAACAATGTCAGGAAGTTTAATAAGACCAAGGTTTACATAATGGGGAGTAACATGATCACAAAGTGGCACATTGTTGATTATTCTAATAGCTTTGTTTTGTAGTCTCACCAATTGTGACAATGGAGCCTCGTAATTGTTACCCCACAGTACGCAACCATAAGTTAAATAGGGATATATAAGTGCATAATAAATACTTGTTAGGGATTGGGATGTCACATAGGGTTTTAGTTTTGCAATAACATTTACACTTTTGCTAATTTTATTTCTTATATAATCGATATGGTCGTGCCAAGACAGTGAGCAATTAATAATGAGTCCTAAATATTTAACACTGGAAGACTGTTCTACGTACCGGTCTGCTAGTTTAAGAGGGATATGTAAATTGTAATTTCTTTTTTGTCGTGGTTGAAAAACCAGGTATTTTGCCTTACTTAAATTCAAGGTTAATCTGTTTGAGCATAACCATTCATAAATAGCAGGCAATTCAGAGTTTATTCTATGTAAAAGTACGTCTAAATCTTTACCAGTCGCAGTTAAAGAAGTGTCATCAGCAAATAGTCTTACGGAGAATTAGTTGGTTGATTTAACAATATCATTAATATAAATTAGAAAAAAAAGGACCTAAAATCGACTTTTGCGGTACACCTGAGCTTATTAAAAGAGAACTAGACTCGATACCATTAACAAATACCTTTTGTTTCCTGTTGCTCGAGTAAGACTTAAACCACTGATTTTCAATGCTTCGAATACCATATGAGTCAAGTTTGGATAACAGAACAGAGTGATTGACCGTGTCAAATGCTTTACTTAAATCAAGAAAAATAGAAATCGCATATTTTTCTTCATCAAGGGCTTTTGTTATCTCATCCATTAATTCTACCAAGCAATCAGTTGTGGTGCTCCCAGATCTAAAGCCATATTGATTAGATACTAAGATATTCTCAGTCATAAAATAAAATTTTAGTTGATTAAGAGTCCCTGTCCATAAAAATGGAAAATAACTCGGCAAGGGTCGAAAATTCGATTTCGCTAATATTTTTATGGTAGATAGGCTAGGGCATGACAAAAACTACTGGATAGTTTTTTTTTGGCAAAATATCCTTTTATTTCAAAGAAATAGGCAAATTACTAAATTCCGTTAAAATCGTCATTTAACACACCATTTTTATTAAACAAGTTTGAGAGCCTCGCATGCAAAACCACATCATTCTTCTGTCTTTAAAACACTCAAATATTTTTGTGCAATGTTTAAATGTGTACTGGGTTGATTTTAGGAAATGTACCGTTGTCTTTTTGGGTGCAAAATAATTAAATTTCGAAGACATGTATTTCATTCACTTAAAAGTACTTCGTCAATATAATTAATTTTCACCATGTGCGAAACCTTCAAATGGATCAAGCTTCTGGTGGTTGAATCGCAGAAGGATGGTCTACAGATTCCTGTAAAAATTTCTTTGGGCAAATGATTGTGAGCGACGCGAGAGCTTTTCAAAGTACGTTAAAAATGCAAATATTTGACCATCCGTCGTCAAATTTCAATTTACGGGTTAGACGTATATTTTAGCATGCGCGGCGTCGACAAAATCTGGATAGGACAGGACCGGATCACGGATCGGATCACGGACCGGATCATGGATCGGATCACGGATCGGATCACGGACCAGATCACGGATCGGATCACGGATTGGATCACGAATCGAATCACAGAAAAAAAAACAACAAAGTTTTAAAGAAAAAAAATTCCCCCAAAAGTCAAATCGTTTATAAGATAATAATAAATAAAAAATAAAAGTGGAAGACTAAAATATGTTGAATGAAAATAAGAATCCTGAATTTGACGCAATGACATGTTAATTACAGAGAATGGCAAGAAGTCATTTAAATAGCCACATAACCGCTTAATTTACGACTAATTTAAATTGTAATGAACAGGCAGATGTAGCTATATTTGAACGTTAGTTGGCTCGAAGCTTGCGTGAACCTCCCATTCTCGTTTTTAAAATTGTTGTTCGTATCAGTAGCTAATTCTCAGCTACATTTTCGTGTCAGATGTGAGCATTACAGTTGGCGTTACAGTTAGTAAGAAAACTTACGTACGAAAACTTATGGACATGGCTTGCTTTAAAGGAGCTACGTCACGATTTGTGCGCCTTGAAAAAACTAGTCTAGTTTTTCAAGTTCGTCATTTGCAGTCCTCGTTAATCTTTGCCATCCTTAACGATCCTCATTTCGTTCGGATTTGTTTTTTTATCCTAGAACACGATCATTTTAAGGTTTTATTCTATTTAAAGGCAACTCTTTACGACCCAAAAAATGACTCTAAAAATCGTGACGTAACTCCTAAAATGTTGTTTATTCTCGGGTTGCGTTATCGTTCATACTATCGATGTTATTCCTGTAAACAGCTATATTTCCTTGAAATACAAATGGTTTGTTTCGTTTTATTCCAGTGCAAAATATCGTATTCCAAACTCACATCTTGTAAAAGTATAGACTTGTCTCAAAAACGGAAATAGTTTGAAATCATCAGGTGTTTAATTTTTTTTAGTGTTTTTAGTTTTTGCGTTTCGATTCATACGTTCGGCCTATTATCACCATGCTGACTCGTTTTATGACAGTTTACTATTGATGCAAGTGAATATACGAAATATCATTTATCTGAACTGCCGAGAAAGATATGAAGACATGATTGATCATCGCAATTATACACACAACTTAAGCAGTCGTGAAATTAAAGCCTGAAAAAAAATTTAGGCCTGAACGGGACTCCAACCCATGACCTCTGCGATACCGGTGCAGTGCTCTACCAACTGAGCTGTCAAGCCAACTGGGAGTTGGTCACATTGTGAGTTCGTAATATACCCGTACATGGTGAAGAGTGCAAGTGAATATACGAAATATCATATAGTTGAACCGCGGAGAAAGATATGAAGACATGATTGATCATCGCAATCAAAACCCGACAGCCTGAAAAAATTCATCTGTGACCAGCACCCAGTTGGCTTGATATTATAAAAGAATAAAGGAATATCACACCTGAATTAAATAAAACGTTCTGCTCACAGTAGTCACTCTAGTGTAATTTGCTCAACAAAATTTTGAATTTTGAATTTTTTCCCTTGATCCGATCCGTGATCCGATCCGTGATCCGGTCCGATCCAGATTTTGTCAAAGCCGTAGCATGCGCCACACGACTTGACCTACGTTAAGTTGAAATAGACACAGGGCTGATAATTTCAAAATGTTCTAACCTCATTTGCTGTAAAAGGCAGGTCCAAAGCCGATTTGACGTGTTTCTCTCACCATTCGTCGCACATAAAGCAGAAGTCTGCTTTTGTTTACATAACGTCCGATGTACATCGCCAACTGTCAACTTATTTAACGGTCGAATACCATGAATCTGCGACCCTCTTTCGATACATATGATCACCACTGCATCTAAGTTAAAAACGGCTAAGTCATTTGTAGATAGTTGCTTGCTTTGCACTACACCAAAATATTACGTGTGATCATCATGGTTTGATGGCTTGAATCCTTGCTTGCAGCGGTTCCTTGTTCGTCACGCAATGCTGTCATCCCATTTTAGGGGCTAGGGGTAGGACAATTTCTATCCTAATACGTAAGGCTCCGTAAGGCTTGGAATCACTGGGAGCACACAATCGTGTTGAGTAGGAAGAGATTAAATTAAGAAATGAAAAGAATGAATAATTTACCATTGCCCCTGTTGTTATCTTTACTCGACCACCGCTACCTACATGCCCCTGCGTAATACGGTAACGTTAAACTCATACCTAGGTCTTTTCGCGCCATGCACTTATTTTTGGTTTACATGTAATACAGTGGGCTACCCTCGGGAAATGGGTGGTGACCGCCTAATGGGGCTAGCCGCTTAAATAGAGGTTGGTGTACCTTGAATATTTAATTTTTCACTATTGGGCTATAAATTTCTTGGTGAACATGGAGTCAATTCAAGACAATCATGATAGACGTGTGTTTGAATTATCACTCGTCATGCACCTTCAATTCAGACTCTTATCTGCCATCGCCCTTTCCAAAACAAAGTTCTTCAATTTTGGGTGGCCGCCTAATAGGGGTAAAGACAAATAATGAAACCCTTATCGGAATGACCAAATGATGGCCGCGGAGGTAACCGGTGTTTTATTTACAATATTTTACTGACGATAATTTTGGACTGTATTGACAACAGTCCTCTATTTTCTTTTACATACGTACCAATGCCTCGCCACTAAGCAAACAAAATACGCCAAATAAAATGGCATGACCAGAGCTATTTACTCACGTAATTACTAATTAAATTTAGTCTGTTTTTCTCACGAATTCGACACGTTGTGATTTCCTATTTTTATTTCAGCTAGTTCTTGCTTCATTGATCTATAATTTGTTTATGGCGATTTTCTTAAAATTCTAGTAAGTATAGGCACTAGCTTTATCAGCTGTTGTCTGAAACATCAGAATGTACAACAAACATGATTTAGACCGAGGCCACGTACACTATAGAATACGATTATATAAATATACACATACATTCTTATATATATGA
The DNA here is from genome assembly GCF_042242905.1 of Orbicella faveolata. NCBI lineage: Eukaryota > Metazoa > Cnidaria > Anthozoa > Scleractinia > Merulinidae > Orbicella > Orbicella faveolata. The sequence continues at coordinate 27,654,960 of NW_028301536.1, read as the reverse complement.
AGAAACAGATGAACAATGATTAAATGTTTCACTTATCCTGAGAGTACTCTATAAGCTTCTATACAAAATAGAACAAAAAGTGCAGCATATGCCGTGACAGCACTGCGTGACGAACAATAACGGCTGTAAGATTGTGCTGCGCCGACACGCTTATCACCAATGGTCAGCAATCGATCAGACGCAATATTTTGGCGCAGTGCAAAGCAAGCAACTACTACAAATGACTCGGTCGTTTTAGACTTAGATGCAGTGATGTTCATATGTGCAGAAAGATGGTCACAGATTCATAGTATTCGACCAATAATAGGTTGACAGTAGGCGATGTACATCGGACGTTAACCTTGTGTAAACAAAAGCAAACTTCTGCTTTATGTGCGACGAATGGTGAGAGATCGACTAGAAACACGTCAAATCGGCTTTGGACCTGCCTTTTACAGCAAATAAGGTTAAAACATTTCGAAATTATCAGCTCTGTGTCTATTTCAACTTAACATAGGTCAAGTCATGTGGCGCATGTTAAAATATACGTCTGACCCGTAAATTGAAATTTGACGATGGATGGTCGAACATTTGCATTTTTGACGTACTTTGAAAAGCTCTCGCGTCGCTCACAATCATTTGCCCAAAGAAATTTTTACAGGAATCTGTAGACCATCCTTCTGCGATTCAACCACCAGAAGCTTGGTCCATTTGAAGGTTTCGCACATGGTGAAAATTAATTATATTCACCAAGTACTTTTAAGTGAATGAAATACATGTCTTCGAAATTTAATTAGTTTGCACCCAAAAAGACAACGCAACATTCCCTAATATCAACCCAGTACACATTCAAACATTGCACAAAAATATTTGAGTGTTTTAAAGACAGAAGAATGATGTGGTTTTGCATGCGAGGCTCTCAAACTTGCTTAATAAAATGGTGCGTCAAATGACGATTTTACGGAATTTAGTAATTTGCATATTTCTTTGAAATAAAAGGATATTTCGCCAAAAGAAACTATCCAGTAGTTTTTGTCATGCCCTAGCCTATCTACCATAAGAATATGAGCGAAATCGAATTTTCGACCCTTGCCGCGAAATTAAGAATTTGTCTGATTTTTACGAGCAGGCACTCTTAAGAATGGACTTCTCAAAAATTTTACTTAACGCAGAAAGGAGTGATATGGGCCGGTAGTTATTGCATGAGGAACGAGAGCCTTGTTTGAAAATCGGGATAACCTTGGCAATTTTTAAACTATTTGGAAATATACCTTGTTCAAGTGTTAAATTTACAATGTATGTCAGTGGTTTAAATATTTCCAACGCTGCAGAGAACAATAAGAAAGGATGAATCTTATCAAAACCAAATGATTTTTTACAATCAATGCTATCTAATAGTAAAACGACCTCCATTTCGCCTACTTTAGTGAAGTGGAACGTGCATTTTTTCCTATTCACATAAGACGAAGTACGGCGATCTGTTTTAGGCAGATCAGATGCAAGTTCAGATGGAGCACTGCAAAAGTACTTGTTGATCAGTTGCATTTGATATTGAAGCTGGCTGTTGGAGATTTTTACCTTTAACTTGCAAATTTTCAATAACAGAGGACGGCCGCTTTTCATTTATTATTAAATTAACGTTATCCCACATTTTCTCAGTGTTTGTTGAGTCTTTAAGTACGCTATTTAACAAATAAAGAAGCCTCGACTGTGCTCTGTTCTGTTGTCAAGCACGCAGGAAGCGGTAGAGCACGAAAGAAGTGTAGGGGAAAACACGAGACGAAGTCGAGTGTTTTTCCCCACTTCTTGAGTGCTCTACCGCTTCCTAAGTGCTTGACAACAGAACAGAGCACAGTCGAGGCTTCTTTATTTGTTTTATGATAAAGAATCTAATAATTTCCCCACGCATTTGGCTGAATTTTCAAACCAAACTTTATTTTCCAACATAGTATAAAGTACGGAACATTTTATTGATTGAAACGATTTTGTTTCGGTAGATTTTGTATCGATTATAATAATAGCTGTTACGAGTTGTCAACCATTTTTTATACAGCTGATTTCGAACTTTGATCGATTTTTTTAAGCCTTTAGTTACCCAGGGCTTGGTAGACTTAATTTTGATCTTAATTAATTTAATTGGTGCATGTTTATTGCTAATCCTGTTGAATATGTGCAGAAATCTTGTTAAGCCTTCATTTGCATCGCTGCTATTATAAACAGATTTCCAATTTTCATTCCTTAATTTATCACGGAAAGCAATCTTGCCAAACCCTTTAAAGTCTCTAATTTCAATAGTATCAGGAAATGGACTGAGTGTTGGATCGTATGAAAGGGTAAAAACAGGTAAATGATCAGCTATCTGTACTGCAATACTACCACTTGTACTTGAAGATACAAAATTGGAATGAATATGATCTATACAACTTATTGAGGTCTCAGTTATACGTGTTGCTTCAAATATTAGGGGATTAAAGCCTTCGGAATGAATTAGATTAAGGTATTCCTTTGCTATTGCGCTCTTAATAAGTGTATTGATATTGATATCACCTAGGATCAAACATTTACGCTTTGACAAAAAGATGGAATGCAAAACTTGTTCAAATTCAGCAAGAAATTCCCGTTGGGATCTTGTAGGTGGGTTATAAATAACGCTAATTAACAAGCCTTGTGTGTCTACCCAAATATTTTCAATGCCATCTATTTTAAGATCATCTCTGATTGTATAGTCAAAGTTTGACTTTAGATAAGGAGCAACTCCGCCGCCTGTTGAAAACGAGCGGTTGTCTATTATCATACTGTAATCTGTAATTTTTATGCTATCTAGATCGACTTGAGGCGTGATCCATGTTTCTGAGCAAGCAATCATATCAATTTCGAAAGGAATGGAGTCCAAAAGATTGCATAGCTCATCAAAGTGTTTACTTAGGCTTCTGATATTAAGATGAAGTGCCGAGAGTTGCGGCTTACCGACAGAGGAGTTCATTAAGCTCTTCTGCTGTAAATATTCCATGATCATTAAATGATTATACATTTAAATCTGGATCATTCGTGTTATGAATCATTTGTCTATTTTAAACAACTTAATATTGGCAAATGCCAGTTAAAAATAAACTAGTTGTAGGACAACAGAAGGTTTTTATACGTATTTTGATCAATGGAATTAACATCTACGTTTCTCTATACAAAGTTCCATCAATATAAAGTTTTCCACGATGAAATCTTGGCCTTTTTCCCCTCTCAAACGCCTCCTTCATCACATCTCTGAGTTTCGTCTTTTTCTCTCGGTCCTCCCAAATCAGATCCTCTGTGATCCAAACACCATCTTTAAGGTCACGCTTCTTCTGAATAACTTTGTACCTCTCTGGACGATAAACAAACTTACAAATTATCGCTCGTGGCTTAGGGTAACCCGAAAACACTGACCCCCGGTCCGCGGACCCCCACTACGGACCGGGTCCACGGACTACCTACGGACCGGTCCACGGACTACCCCTACGGACCCCTCTACGGACCACCCCCAAAATAGAGTAAGAAACAAAAATAAAGATTTCACTTACTGCTTCTCCGATAGATCACTCATTCTACTTTGTGTCGGTTTTTGCTTTTGTATTCTTCATTTTATATGTAAAGCCGATTAGATCACTATTGATCCAACGTATACCAGCAGGATCATCGTTCCGGTTGCTTGCTTAAACATTCTATAGTCATTTCTAAAAGCTGTTTTCGGGGAGAAGAGATGCCAATGGCAAAAAGACGGAAAGTTTTTACCTTCTGTTTGTGGCTTAATCGGGCTGCAAAAGACGTGATTTTAGGTCGTTCTAACCGACTTGTTTATAATTGAAATTCTGTTAAGCAAATTGTGAAGCCCGGGACGAGTTCACGAAACCGCGGGAGAATGGGCTGAACAAAATGGCGAAGGAAATGCACTCGAAGCAGCACAAATTTCAAGGCTTCCCAGAGCTTTCCCGGTCTTTCATTCATACTTATAGCCACAGCAAAGGAAATGGCAATGTGCAATGATAAAACTTGTGCCCGAGACTGAACCCAGGTCTGTTACATTTTCCCAGCTCAACGCTCGAAATTTCGCCGACACGAGTGATCTATCAGAGAAGCAGTAAGTGAAATCTTTATTTTTGTTTTTTATTCTATTTTGGGAGTGGTCCGTAGAGGGGTCCGTAGGGGTATTCCGTGGACCGGTCCGTAGGTAGTCCGTGGACCCGGTCCGTAGTGGGGGTCCGCGGACCGGGGGTCAGTGTTTTCGGGTTACCCCGTGGCTTATCATCGCTTCTTGCTCCCGCTCGATGGGCGTTTTCAATTTGCGGCTCCAGATTAAGCTGGTTTGCTAGGATATCGTTGATTTTCTGCAGGCAATCCTCGCCAGGAGATTCTGGAATGTTGTGAAAACGAAGATTGTATTCCCGTGAATAGCGCTCGAAGGACGGCAAACGTTCATACATTTGAGCGATTTGCGTGGTATGGTTTTGAACCGAGCTTTCTATTTCATCGACTTTGCATCTTGCATCATGAACTTCTCCCTTGAGCTCCTCGAAACTTTGGTTGAGGGTCGTAAATTGTTTCGAAAGCTTGACCAATGCCGCCTCATTAGACTGAACTTTTGCTCTCAGACTCGAGATGTCCTGTATGATCTTGTTCTGACCTTCGCACAAGCGTGTCAGTAGCTCGCGTACATACGTTTCAAAATCTTCTTCTGGTGCATCACTTGACGGTTTCTTGCTTCCTCTCGTAGTTAATGACATGTTAATACACACAATAACACATGTAGTAAGGTAGATATGAAAAGTAGAAGAAAAAAATTTAACTTTTTCCCTATTTAGCTCGGAGCTATAAATTTCACGGCCATCTTGCTCGGTGACCGCTGACCTCCCCCAAATCTTTTCAATGTAGATTATTTCTGTGGAAGATATTAAGTGCTTGCGTCAGAAATGAAATGCAAAGAACAAATGAGACATATTGCCAATAAAAATTAAAGGTAATCAGTTCACTCGATGAGGAAATCTTTTCACATCCACGTCGTATTAACTTGAACTTGGCTACGACTGTGAAAGCCTTACATGGTGTATACACTGGTCAACAGAATACCAAAAAGTCGAAGAGGAAGCGAAGGAGCGAGCGAACGGGAGGATCGAGTCAATCTCCCGTCCATACTTACAGCTTGGATTTTCCAAGTTAAAAAGGTACGATAATGTATTTACCATACCCAAATACAGCCAAAATTCAGGAAATATTTTTCTGGTTACGGTAATCTGCACGTTGCGCAAAATTGAGCAGACGGACGAGTAGCCAGTCTTGTGTTTTTGGTGTTCAAAACTTTTGTCTAGTACCTCGTCAGTCATTGTTTTAATTCATTTGTTGGCAGTTTCTTTTTCAGAATTTTCAAAGTGCAAATTTAGTGAGAAATTCGGCTGGAAACTACGGGTCCATTTTAGAAACCGGAAATTTCAGGACTGTCGGCAAACATCGCGCACCATTTCAGTTTTGGCGGGAAAATTTGGACGCCTTTTAACCCCACAAACACTCAATTTTTAATTGCGAGCTTCATATTTCATTTTTAATCCCTTCTTTCAATGTGAATCTAGGGAAAATTACTTTACTTGAAATTGGCCTAGCTATATCTGGTCACTGACATGATATCGCTGGATGTCAGGACAGTAGAATACTTACACACACCGCAGATTTCAAGACCTCCAGTTCATGGAGTGTTTAATAGCACTATAATGCGTGGCTTAGGATTTGTTAAGGAAATTTGGTCTCTTATATGACGTTCGTTGCTCCGAGTATTGTCTAAGCAAGCTTACATTAATTTTTTAAACTAACTTTTAGCCGAGTAAACGGATTTAAACCATGGTCATAGACATTGCGTTAAACAGCTGGAATCCTAGAGATCACAAAACAAATTTGATGTGTTTTTCTTATAAAACGCCCTCTTGTTACGGAATCAACGAAGTGTACAGCCACCTAAAATAAAACCATTTAGAGACGGATCAGATACAATTTGATAATGGGTTTGACTGATAACCGCAGCTTGTTGTATCGATCGTTCTCTTCATTTTGCAGCTGACGCCAACTCAACAATATTTTACTACTTTTTGACGTATTCCAAGCTTACCTAGAAAGATAGGAAGTCTTTCCGTTTCCAAGATCGCTTTAAGAATTCTTTTTCGTTGGGCAAATTAAGAAAACGTATATCACGTGCTCTACACATGAATTGTTTAAAGTGCTACTCGTCTATATCACAGGTAATCCAATAATCTGGTTCTAAACTGAGGCGATAAAATCTTAAAGCATCTGCATTAAACAAGTGACTTCACGTAGCCTCAAAAGTGAAATATAACTTGCGAAAACGGCTCTTCCTTAAGACTGATTTACACGACGAAAAACTTTGCGCGCCGTTCCTGTAAATATGACACGCGCACCAAAAATAAACTGGTGGCTAAGTTTCGTTGTGTAACCGGACCCACTGAATAGGTAGTCCGAGCACAGATGAAATTCTGGCTCGGCACGGATGAGAAAACATCGTTTACAGACAAACTTTATCCATACCGGGCTTTGTTTTTGGTACAAATACGATTTTGTGTAAATCGACCTTTAAAAGTGAACAAAGTGTGGAATTACCGACTATTGAATTTAAGAACTCGCTCACGGACTTAACTGATAGAAGCAATTTCATGAGAGGATGGAGGGTAAGAGGGTTAATCCTCCAAATTTCTGAGGTGACCGGGGGCTACAAATAGCAGACCCTGAAGTACGAATGTTGTCCTCGTGGACTTTACACGATTTTCACCCTCAAAGAAAACTAAAGGCATCTACGCAACGCACGTGGTAATCATGATTATCCGCAGGAGAACTGGATACCATATCTTAAAATAACTTGAGAGGGATTGCATGAACTCTCTTACCCTCATCCTCTCTTTTTTGTCATTTTGAAGATACCGCGCTACTCCTGATTAAAATCATGGTAAACAGATCAATTGGCATGGTTAGAGAAAGGAAATAGTGGTGCACTTCACAATCTATTACTCACTGCTATTAAATCATTTTACAAACATATAATTTTCATTTCGGCGCTAATGGATTTTTTAAACGCTAGTTGCAGGTAACACAATTTATCTCATTTTATGATAGTTTTAACTGCCATTTTAATTAATTAGAACATTGCCAACTACAAACGTCACAAGAATCAGGTAGGTCTTAAAACGACCAATGCTTATCCCGAAAGAGAGAAAGTCTTCTAAGATCTCTGTGAGAATTCTTCTTCGTCAGGGAAATTAACAAAACATATATTACTAGCTCTACACATAAATTGTTTCCAGTACTGCTCGTTTATTTCTGGTTCAAAACCGAGGTGATAAAATCTCGAATCATCCTCATTTATGAGACATTAAACAGGTGATTTCGCGAACTCTAAAAGGTGAAACTTAACTTCCATAAGCGACTCTTACTTTTTAAAAGGGCTATTTACAGGATGGAAAATTGTTGTCACAGCTCCGATATAAATGGCTCGGTCACCGAAAAAGATAATGGCCTAGCGCGGATAAGTTTCGTTGTGTAACCGGACCCACTGAATAGGTACACAGAGCACAGATGATGAAATTTTTGACTCGGCACGGATGGGAAAAAGTTCTTTACACACGAAATTTATTTATGCCGGACTTTTTCTTTGTACTAGAACGATTTATATTGAAACCGGGACAAAGAATTTCCGTTAGGTAAATTGGCCTTTAAAAGTGAACAAGGTGTGTAATTACCAACTATTAAATTATTTACGAGTTCGCTAATGGAGTTAACTGTTAGTGGCAAGAGATAGCCCGCCATAAAGGCTTTATTGCTAAGATAACTCCTCTTAGTTATTTTTAGAGCACTTCAGTTTCTAGAATCCCATGAGGGTTTACATATAGCAGACCCTAAGGTACGAATTTTGTCCTCTTGGATACCATATCTAAAAATAGCTTGATAGGAATTACCTTGAGAATAAGATCTATATGAGGGATTAATTCATCCTCTCCTGTGCAATAATGTTATATGTTTGTTCTTTCTCTGTCATTTTGAAGATAGTGAAGATATCCTACTACTACCCTATTAAGAGCAAGGTAAACAGATCAATGAAGTGGTTAGCTAAAGGGAATAGTGGTGTACTTCATAATCTACAACTCACCACTATTAAATCATTTAGAAGCATATGATTTTCAATTCGCTAATGCACTTTTTAAACGCTAGTTGCAGGTGACATATTTTGTCTCATCCATTCCATTATCGCTTTAAATGGCCATTTTAACTATTTAAAACATTGTCAACTACAAACACCACGAAAACGAAAATCAGGTAAGTCTTAAAACGACCAATGAAACAACAAGCTTGCAGCCAACAAATAAATTATTTCTTGCTGTGAAAAAGTGATTTAAAGGCAAAGCAGTTATCTCTGGAATCTTTACTCAACGATACACAACAGAACAAGGTTCCTTTGTTGGCAGGTTGGTTAGCTCTTGTTTCATTTTCCTTCTATTGTTTTTACTGGGCAAATAATTATTGGAAAAATCTTTTTTTCCAAGGTTCTGCTGCGACATAAAAGAGTTTAGGGGTCTGACAAGGGAAACTTTGCCTGTTGTTGAGGTCAGTCTTTGGCTTAATTATTGTCTTATTCGCTTATTTCCTTTCGATCAACAATTGTAAAAGGAACAATTCTTGATTGTGAATCCTGAATTTGATTATGACAGTGCAATCCAAATACCAGTTGCAAGACTTTTTTCACTAGTTAAGCCACAGAAATTCGATAAAAATGTGATAGAGAAATTTGTTTAAGCTCTCCTCGTTCAGCTCCAGTACGTGGCAATTTACTACCCATTTTGCCGCGGTGCTTTCATCATTCTTCCTCTCCCAAAGGGGTTGCTTTATAAAATGATTTTTAAGCTAAAGTAGTGTAGGTTCAAAACTTCTTAAATAGCGTTTCCCATGACTCGGACAGCCTTGTCATGGCATATTGCAATATATACCAATGAATCCCATTGTGCGGACAACCGCGTACCACGGACAATTTTGTTTGTCCCTACACAAAAAGCTTTTTCATTGTCATCTATATAAGCACGGATACGATCAATAAAGGCAGCAGAGAATGTTCTGTGACCTAAATGAGACACTCGCATACAAAATTAAACTCGGTTTATGTTATCTGTGTCCTCTATATTTTCATTGTTTCGATTGACAATGGTCCCGTTAGAAAATACGATCTATGTAGTTAGAGCGATTAAAGTTACGGACTGTTTAAATGATAACATTGTTGTGGTTGAAACTGATAGGAGAGCATGAAGCCAAAAGTCTGAAAGATTCCATAATGTTACTGACACGGTAGAAGACATTATAGTCTAAAAAAGATCTATTCGCCAAAGATCACTTCTGTTACAGTTTCAGCATGTTGATCAAGCTGACTTTCTTGATGTTGATCGTCTTGTGGGACAGTGCTGTACAGGACGCGCTAGCAGAATCCGGTGGCGAAGGTAAGGTGATAGGTAACCCACATAAATATACGATATATTTATCCCGTATTAATCGTATATATTAAATGACCTCCTTCCCATTCTTTCCTTCTCTTCCACGGGTGTTACATAAATCTAGACAGTTTGGCATAGTTCGAGTAATTTAGCGTAGTATTGTTTTTGGCTAGCACAGGCAATCACACCAACCCGAGTATAACTAAGAATTTATCAGTCCACGTGATGGATGCAATTTTAAAAATTGCCAAGTAAAATTTAGTCCAATAGAGCACCTCGATGCAATGAAATTTTCTTAGCAAAAGAAATTCAATATATTCGCATGAGCTCTACCTCACCAAACCCTTGCATCGATACTGAAAAGTTGTAAAGCTTATAACATTGACTTAAGAGTAGCTTTCACTTGAATGTCGAACGTAATTCGTAATTGCTTTGGTTTTGCCATAGTTAACTATGGTTTTGCATTACGACGCCACGCTATAGGCTTAAAAACTCTGTCATTTAATCAGAACTAAAATCAAAACCAAACAGGCTTGACAATCTCGCACAGGTTTTCCCGCCCATTGCGCCGTTTACGTGTATTTGCGTCAGAGTTTTGATTGGTTCAGTGGATTGTCAGTGTCTGAATTTTTGCGATTGGTCATTGGTCTTGGTTTTAACATCGCTGATTTGCGAGCATGCTAAAAACTGCATAATTTCACACGCTACAGTGTCCAAAAACCATTCCGTTCGTCAGATTGGGATCTCACCTCTCAACTCTAGTTAATGACTGCAAAACGATACCAATAAGCTGTTAATCATAACCCGTCCTTTCTCATTCCATCTACTTTCGTCCAATCCAATAAAATACGACTCAGTTTATCACAAACATAAAATTTAAGTGTGTTTAAAATGTCATGTTTGTCGTTGCAGAAGAAGGAAGTACCGATGCCACCAAGAGAGACGCCATTTCCTTTGGGGCACTGATTTACCGCGCTACCGGCAGGAGTCCTATTGATTACAATGGTTATGGCTGCTACTGTGGACTGGGTGGGAAAGGCAGGCCTGTCGATAAACTGGACCGGTAACTATGTCTTTCAGTTATGGTGAAATGTCCAGCTTCTTCAGTTTGGCGTTCTGTTTCGGAGAAAAACATGTCGGTGGTCAAAACATTTTGAAAAACACAATACGTAGGGCGAAAATTGCTTAATATATCAAAGGTAATAACAATATAGGCCGAAATTTGCAGAATATCCGTTGAATAATGATATAACACCGGGAAGATGTCGCGGCAATAAAATGAACGATGGGGTGCGATCCATTCAACCAACCGGTCCATTCGGACCGGTCCGACCGAGAAAAGTGGTCCCCCTCAAAAAGTGGACCGATTTTTTCGAAACTTTTCCGGTTGGACCGCACTGGTCCATTCAGTTTTAGACCGAAATTTCCGGAAATTTTGGTTGAATGGATCGCGCCCCATGACTCAAGATTTTGAAATTCGAGTCCGGGAGAACACTGACCAGTTGTCTTGCCAAGCTGTGGCTTGATTCGCACGAAGACGAGGCTACGACCCAAAATGGCGGTGCGTTGGTTAACTGTCAAAATTGCAGGATTTTTTCTTATCCCTTGCTAGTTTAAGGAGAAGGACTCGTAAAGGCAGCTAAGTCAGCGTCACAGGACAGTTCAGAATTCTTGTTTCGGCTCCTTGATGAGTTCAGCAGGACGCTTTCAATTTTGTCGTCAAGATTTGTCGGTTGAGACAAGTTTGCTCCAGTATAATCGCCTCGATCGTTTTAATCACCGCTGTCACTTCAAAAAGTGCTCCTACGATCAATGCGATTATATGAGAGCAAGTTAATGCCGGTAGCGGCTGGAGCGATCGCGATCGCTTGGATCGTCCGTGTTCTATCCGGGCGATTGAGGGCAGACTGGGACTTTATCAGACTTTATCACTCTTGATATGTAATAAGATACGGTGTGGCTCACTTCACACGTTTTGCAAGGAACACTGATGGACAATTTTTATTTTTTTTGTTTAAATTTAACTCCTCTTTTATGATATTGATGCCAAAACAAGCCTTCTGCAACCTGTACGTCGTCAAGACTTAATCTCTCCCCCCGCTCAGTCCTGCCACTAGGGAAAGGATGTTCCCATTCTATTTCGTTTTCAGGTGCTGCAAAGTTCATGACGAATGCTACAATAAGCTCCAAAAGTCCAGAGTCTGCCCTTTCAAAGTCGCAGTGTATATTTTGGCATATTCAACTACAAGGAGAGGGAAGTGCAGTAAGTTGAAATCCTCTCGTAGACCTTAATTTATCGCACTGAGATCTTTAATCTAGACTTACTGAAAGCAATAAGAATTTAACTGTCTTTTCTTTTAACTTTAGGAAAAGCTTCATACTACTGGTGGCGGGGCGAATGTCGCTATCGTCTGTGCAAGTGTGATGTCGCCGCCGCCCAATGTTTCGCGGAGAGTCGTTACCATCGCAAATATAAAAATTACCCGCAAAGGAAATGCAGGGGAGGCCGGAGAGGTCGGTAAATCTTCAAGAAGGCAGAAAGGAAATCGGAAAAGAAAGAAAGGAACGTAACAGAGAACCAAGAAATTTAATCAGTAATCTAAAGCCTTTGTGGTTGATGTGTTGTTCACACGAATTGCACATTTTTATGTGAACCAAGTTTAATTAAAAGTCAATCTCCTGCAAATTTGATCACGTTGAGTCGATTTTCTCAGTGAAAAAATGTTCCTCTCCTATAAATCTTGCCTTACTGATGCAGTGCAAAGGTGTCGAGAGGTTTGCCGCAGGCAACAAGAATCCTTAGTGACGCTTACTCTACGGAGATAAGCAATTTTTGAATAGGCAGATATTCACGACAACATCCACGCGCGTGGTAAAATCATCCTTTGAAGTACTGGGTGCCATGTCTAAGACCCTTCCACACTTCGTCGGAGGAATTTGAAAATGGAGGTTTCACTGTGAAAACGAATCAAATATTTTCCGTCCAGATTTACGCAAGAGGAATATAAAAACGCGACAATCACCGGTCACTTTGGATTTGTGTTTGAGGAAAACTCGGTCAGAGAAATCACACGATTATCCTAACGCCATCGTTTTCCCAAATACTTTCCGTCCACACGTAAACGAAGAGCGGCGTTTTTCAAATTCCTTCAATTTGAAAAGCGTTTTCGAAAAGCTCCGTTTTCGTGACGTATTAATGAGGAGGGTTGGCCCAATCTAGAAATAAAGTTTCGTTTTCAAATTTCTGCGGGCTAGTGTGGACGCCGCCTAAGAATACCTTGAAGGGGTTACAGTCAGCTGGCACACATGCGCATTAGATACCATTCCATAGCTAGTTTGCATATCACAGGGACGCGATCCATACTGTTTTTAACCAAATATGATAAACATAATATCACAGATTGAGCAAAAGCACACTCAAAACAGGTCTTTCTGTAAACGATTGAAAATCAAGCAAAACGCTGCGAAGATTGAAGTGGAGTTCTAGATGTACTTTGATTTGAGGTTGAGGTGAACCTTTTTCAAAGTGAGAAAACTATTGCCCAGGTCAGCGCGGTCTTAAAGCTGACTTTGTCCCTTTAAGAACGACGCCTATATGGGGGATTAACTCTCTTACCCATTATCCTGTCTGGGTCAGCTGTATGAAGCAGCGGGCATGCGTCTGCCCTGATGAAAATTGATCTACGTACAGACTACCGCAGGTGAAAATGAGTGCAAACTGAGTTTGCTCTGAAGAGTGCAAAGTTGATGCACCTTGTCGGGTCCCCTGACTGTTTACAAGAAAGCCACAAGGATATACTGCGCCTTCCTCTCTGGAAGACGAACTCCATCTCGGGATTCTCCACGGTTTTTCAGTCATATCTAATACCGTCGAGTAGATACTCTTGGGGAAAAGCACGTTTTGAGACTAGCAGTATCCATCCATTTACTGCTCGAGTTTTGGAACATCTACAGCAATGGTGAAAAGACTGCCAAACAATGCAGATCAATGATGGCACTCTGAAAGAGAGAACAATCACGGAAGATTAAAACCCAGAAGAACTGTCCTCCAAAAAAGGAAGAAGCGCTGATGGTGAAAACCCAGAAGAACTGAACTCTGTAGGGGCATGTGAGCAGATTGGCACACAGTAGCAGCATAAATATATAGAGAAGACCGTACCTGCTTAACACAACTATCTAGGTTTATAACAACTTATTTATGGTAACAGTAAATGTGTCTAAACCATTAATCTTTTGACTTCCCTCAATTTCACCATAGATTATTACGTCAATGCTTCAGTTTTACATAGACAAGTAAAAACAAACGATATAATCTCCCGACGTTTCGGCGACCTCATGACGCCATTATCAAGGGTACAAATGAGAGTTAAATTAACAAAGGCGAGTTCAAGAGTTATAACTAATTTACATAGCGGAGGTGGCTACACAAATACTTTAGCACGGATAGAATCCATTTGCACGTTCAAACTCGGTGTTAATTGTTTGATGTAAATTAAAGCATCTCGTTGACAAGACAATCGAATTTGTTCATGCATTTCGTGCAAAATGCAAAGAACAAATGAGACATATTGCCAATAAAAATTAAAAGTAATCAGTTCACTCGATGAGGAAATCGTTTCACATCCACGTCGTATTAACTTGAACTTGGCTGCGACTGAGAAAGCCTTACACGGTGTATACATTAGTCAACGGAAACCCAAAACGTCTAAAAGGAAGCAAAGGAGCGAGCGAACGGAAGGATCGAGTCAATCTCCAACCCATACTTACAACTTGGATTTTCCAAGTTAAAAAGGTACGATAACGTATTTACCATACTCAAATACAGCCAAAATTCAGGAAATATTTTTCTGGTTACGGTAATGTGCACGTTGTGCAAAATTGAGCAGACGGACGAGTAGCCAGTCTTGTGTTAACACTTTTTGATCTTCAAAACTTTTGTCTAGTACCTCGTCAGTCATTGTTTTAATTCATTTGTTGGCAGTTTCTTTTTCAGAATTTTCAAAGTGCAAATTTAGTGAGAAATTCGGCTGGAAACTACGGGTCCATTTTAGAAACCGGAAATTTCAGGACTGTCGGCAAACATCGCGCACCATTTCAGTTTTGGCGGGAAAATTTGGACGCCTTTTAACCCCACAAACACTCAATTTTTAATTGCGAGCTTCATATTTCATTTTTAATCCCTTTTTCCAATGTGACCCTAGTGAAAATTACTTTACTTGAAATTGACATAGCTATATCCGGTCATTGACTTGATATCGCTGGATGTCAGGACAGTAGAATACTTACACAAACCGCAGATTTCGAGACTTCGAGTTCAGGGAGTGTTTAATAGCATTGTAATGCGTGGCTTAGCATTTGTTAAGGAAATTTGCTCTCTTATATGACGTTCGTTGCTCCGAGTATTGTCTAGGCAAGCTCACATTAATTTTTTTAAACTAACTTCTAGCCGAGTAAACGGATTTAAACCATGGTCATAGACATTGCGTTGAACAGCTGGAATCCTAAAGATCACAAAACAAATTTGATGTGTGTTTTTTTTTTATTAAACGCCCTCTTGTTACAGAATCAACGAAGTGTATAGCCACCTAAAATAAAACTATCGATCGTTCTCTTCATTTTGCAGCTGACGCCAACTCAACAATATTTTTCTACTTTTTGACGTATTCCAAGCTTATCTACAAAGATAGAGAGTCTTTCCGTTTCCAAGATCGCCTTAAGAATTCTTCTTCGTTGGGCAAATTAAGAAAACGTATATCGCGTGCTCTACACATGAATTGTTTAAAGTGCTACTCGTCTATATCACAGGTAATCCAATAATCTGGTTCTAAACTGAGGCGATAAAATCTTAAAGCAACTGCATTAAACAGGTGACTTCACGTAGCCTTGAAAGTGAAATATAACTTGCGAAAACGGCTCTTCCTTAAGACTGATTTACACGACGAAAAACTTTGTGCACCGTTCCTGTAAATATGACACGCGCACCAAAAGTAAACTGGTCCGGCGTGGATAAGTTTCGTTGTGTAACCGGACCCACTGAATAGGTAGTCCGAGCACAGATGAAATTCTGGCTCGGCACGGATGAGAAAACATCGTTTACAGACAAAATTTATCCATACCGGGCTTTGTTTTTGGTACGAATACGATTTATATCGTAACCGTGGCAAAAATGTTTTGTTTTGTAAATCGACCTTTAAAAGTGAACAAAGTGTGGAGTTACCGACTATTGAATTTAAGAACTCGCTCACGGACTTAATTGATAGAAGCAATTCATGAGAGGATGGAAGGTAAGAGGGTTAATCCCCCAAATTTCTGAGGTAACCGGGGGCTACAAATAGCAGACCCTGAAGTACGAATGTTGTCCTCGTGGACTTTACACGATTTTCATCCTCAAAGAAAACATCTACGCAACGCACGTGGTAATCATGATTATCCCCAGGAGAACTGGATACCATATCTTAAAATAACTTGAGAGGGATTGCATGAACTCTCTTACCCTCATCCTCTCTTTTTTGTCATTTTGAAGATACCGCGCTACTCTTGATTAAAATCATGGTAAACAGATCAATTGGCGTGGTTAGAGAAAGGAAATAGTGGTGCACTTCACAATCTATTACTCACTGCTATTAAATCATTTTACAACCATATAATTTTAATTTCGGCGCTAATGGATTTTTTAAACGCTAGTTGCAGGTAACACAATTTATCTCATTCCATGATAGCTTTAACTGCCATTTTAATTAATTAGAACATTGCCAACTACAAACGTCACAAGAATCAGGTAAGTCTTAAAACGACCAATGGAACCACAAGCTTGCAGCCGACAAATAAATTACTTCCGACAATAAAAAAGTGATTTCACGGCAAAGCACCGTTTATATCACTTGAATCTTTACTCAACGAGACAAAACAGAACAAGGTTCCTTTGGTGGCAGGTTAGCTAGCTCTTGCCTTATTTTCCTTTTGATTGTTTTTACTTAGCAAATAATGATTGGAAAGGTATTTTTTTCCGAAGGTTCTGCTGCGACATAAAGGAGATTAGAAGTCCGACGACGGGAAACTTTGCCTGTTGTCGAGGTGAGTCTTACGCTTATTGTCTTACTCGCTTATTTCATTTCGATCAACAATTGTAAAAAGAACCATCCTCGATTGTAAATTCTGAATTTGATTATGACAGTGCAATCCAAATATCAGTTGCAAGAAGTTTTTCGCTTTGCTTTTGCCACAAAAACTCGATAAAAATGTGACAGAGAAAATTGTTATGTTTAAATTGATTCTTGTCGTTTAGCCCGAGTTACGTGGAAATTTAGGACCCAGTTTTGCCGTTTTGCCGCGGAGGCTATCACCATGATTCCACTCTCAAAGGGGTTGTTTGGTAAAATGATTTTTAATTTAAAGTACTGTAGGTTTAAAACTTCTTTAATAGCTCTACGTCGCTGTCCCGACGGAAAAAGTGTTTTCATTCTCTTCTATAGTAGCCAGATTAATAAGAATACGATTGATGTGGACAACGGCACTCTTCATTGCTCAGAATGAGACGCTCTTTTACAAAGTTTACCTCGCTTTAAGGACACTGATCATCTGTGCCCTGAATATTTTCCGAATGTTTCGATGGCCTTTGTCCCCTGTTAGGAAATACGATCTATTGAATTATAGCAGAACCGGCTGATTAAAGTTACCCACTGTTTGATCATCGTATGTTGCCGCTTTTGAAACTGATAAGAAAACATAAAAC
Source organism: Orbicella faveolata (assembly GCF_042242905.1). Taxonomy (NCBI): domain Eukaryota; kingdom Metazoa; phylum Cnidaria; class Anthozoa; order Scleractinia; family Merulinidae; genus Orbicella; species Orbicella faveolata. The sequence continues at coordinate 27,637,746 of NW_028301536.1, read as the reverse complement.
TGAATTTGAGTGCGAGAGAGTTAGCTATTTAAATGAGGGTAAATTTCTGCGTAAAGTAAGGCATTTAACATCGTTGTTTTAGTTTCAAAGTTTATTTTTCAGTCTATGTCGACAAAACATGTATTCGCGACATTTATTCTGACAGCCCGCTCAATGCAGACACCCGGATATGGAGACTTTGACACGTCCTGTTGGTGTCCGTTTTAAGGTGTCTTGATACAGTTTTCTGAACCATACTAAGTATTTTCAATCAACGTTTTAACCGGGTTCCTCTGCGATATCCTAATCGAGCGGAATGTGGTATTAGTGATGAGTATACGAAAGTCTTACAACATATTTACACAAACAAGCGAGTGTATGCCAGATGGACTGCCTATTAATAAACACTTTCTCTGAGTAACGAGAAGTACTTAATTTATCATGAAATCATGAAATTTATAACTAGAGAAAGTCGAAATCAAGTTAACATTTGACTTAACAGAAAATGCTACTGTGTGGTTTGCTTCTGGACTTGATAATGATCCCATGAAGCCAAACCATAAAGATCTCATGATGTTACTGACACAGTAAAATACATGAAAAACTATTCGCCAAAGATCACTTCTGTTACAGTTTCAGGATGTCGATCAAGCTGATTTTCTTTATGTTGATCGTCTTATGGGACAGTGCTGTACAGGACGCGCTAGCAGAATCGGGCGACGAAGGTAAGATGATAGGTAACCCACAGAGGTACTCGTAAATAACCTCCTTCACATTCTTTTCCTACCTTGCTCTGAAGTTTCGTAAATCTAGACAGTTTGGCATAGCTTGAGCGATTCTACGTAATAGTTTTTGGCAAGAATAGGTCATCGTACTAACCTTCAATTAAGAGTTTATCACTTAATGTCTGTCGTTGCAGAAGAAGGAAGTGCAGATGCGTCCAAGAGAGACCTGCCTTCCTTTGGGAAGTTGATTGCTCGCGCTACCCGTAGGAATCCTTTAGATTACAATGGTTATGGCTGCTACTGTGGATTTGGTGGGAAAGGCAGACCTGTCGATAAACTGGACCGGTAAATATATAATGTATTTCAGTAACGATCAAATGTCTAGTATGGCGTTGCGTTTCGGACAAAAACATGTCGATGGTGAAAGCACGCTAAAAGAAAACATTACGAAGGTCGAAAATTGTAAAGTATAACGAAGGTAATTAAATCTAGGTCGAGTTTTGCAAAATATCTGTTGACTAATGATATAATCCTAGGCAGATATCGTGACAAAAAAAGAAAAAAAATGAGCCGAGATTTTGAAATTCGAGTCGTAGAAAATAAATATGAGTGCTGAAAGGAATCAAAGTGGCTATGAGCCACTCAACTTGGAAAGTGGCTGGTCTATAAGCAAGGGCAATATTTTGATGCCACGGAACTGCGTTTTTAATCCGTAGGTCATAAATCATTAATATATCGAGCTAGTAACACAAACAGGACGAGTCTGAGGTTGTTAACATTGTCGAGAACCAAGTTTTGGCCTTTCACAATGTAACAAGATCGTTACAATAGTTTGGCTGTATTTCAAAGTCATAGTCATTTAGTTTTTTCAAAACAAGTGGACAACTTATCTATCAAGACTAATTTTATTAGCCTTGATATACAGGCTCTCCACTTGCTTTGATTTAACTAGAGGCGTATAAAGAAGCAATGACATAACATGCTTCCGAATCACACTCGAAAATGTCGTTCTCGCACAGGTACAAGTTGCATTAGCAATTTCAGAAGTTTTCAGACGTATCAAACTTTATCACCCATAATATATGTAACAAGATACGGTATTTTTCACTTCACACGTTTTGCAGGGAATGCTGAGGAACAATGCTTAAGGTTTTGTAAAAAAATCCAAACTCCCCATTTCTGTCAACCGATACGCCTATAAGACTTTGACTCTCTCCCCTCCGCTCCTACACACGAGCGAAAAAGATGGTCACTACTCTATTTCGTTTTCAGATGCTGCAAAGTTCATGACGAGTGCTACAATAAACTCCAAAAGTCCAAACTGTGCCCGTTCGAGTATGCAGTGTATCTTTTGAAATATTCATATAGGAAAGGGAAGTGCAGTAAGTTGAAAATTCGTCATACCTTTCAGGTTGGAGTCTCGTAAACCTTAACTTGTCGTGCTGAGATCTTTCATCTGAAACAGTATCAGCAATAAGATTAAACTGTATTTTCTTTTAACTTTAGGACCAGCTTCATACTACTGGTGGCGGGGCAAATGTCGCCATCGTCTGTGCAAGTGTGATGCCGACGCCGCCCGATGTTTCGCGGAGAGTCCTTACCATCACAAATATAAAAATTACCCGCGAAAGAAATGCAGGGGAGGTCGGAGAGGTCGGTAAATCTGCACGAAGGCAGAAAGGAAATCGAGAAAAAAAAAGAAAAGAACGCAACAGAGGACCTAGAAAATCAATTAGTGAACTGTAGCCTTTGTGGTTGTTGCTTTGCACACGAATTCCACATTTTTATGTGAGCCAAGTTTAATTAAAGATCAACGTTGTGCAAATGCGATTACGTTTAGTTGATTTTTCCATGAAAAAGTTTCCTCTCCTTTATATCTTGTCTCACTGATGCAAAAGCAACATGAAATGTTACGCCTATCATTTTGGATTTATGGATGGCTACCAGTGCTGAGAATGATGCTGAAAGTGATGGTGATGGTGATGATGACAGGGTCACTGATGATTATGATGGTGATAAGGATTATGAAGAAGTGGGCCCCTTTTATCACCAATGTGAAACCCTAAACAGATATCCCAGAGGCTTTTGACTAATAATTAAGAATAAAAATCAACGATAATAATTTCTATTGACGTTTCGATGACTCGTTCATCATTTTCAAATTCTAAAAGTCAGGTTTCTACGAGTTCGTTATATACTAAGAATGCGTGTGGAGGTCTTGTTGGATGTGATTAAAAGCTCTAAAATGTGGAATGTACAGAGTGTTAATTAAGTACTAAAATTAATATTTTGCTTTAATTGACTTAGATTGAGTGTTCAGTTTAGGTTTCTTTTCTTGGATGAAGAGCATTTCGCAGATTAAGCATTCAAATTTCCCACGACATTTCTTCAGGATGGTAAATTGTTCGTTAAGACCTTTCAGAGAAACGCATTCTTAGTATATAAAGAACTCAGAGGAACCTGACTTTTAAAATTTGAAGGTGATGAACAAGTCATCGAAACATCATTCGAGAGAGATAATGATAATAATAAATATATGAAGTAACTTGAGGGGTCTTCAGCACTACTGATTTTGAAAGAGATATATATTACTTTTTATTCCTGTCTTACTAAATTTCTCAGGTGCCTGAGTGTGGATATGTAATTAACAATCCAGCATAAGAAGCATGTTATCAGTCAAGTTAACATGCCACAGTGCCCTAACATGTCACTGGGATTCATGGTCAATGGTGAGAAGCAGACCTTCAAGCAACCTGTAGTTGGCAACATCTCTTCTGTTTAAAGGCAATATGTTGCGTCGCCTCGCGTTCTAAACTTCAGTTTTTGGTGAAAGTGTGTTTTTTAACCCACGGCAACAGTATTTGTATTGCACTGTATTGCACAATTGTATGCATCTTCATATAATGTTGTCAAAATCACTGCAGTCTAGTGTTGCCCTATAAATTTTGTGTCACTCGGCAGCTCTACTAGTACATTCTGACTCAGAAGACAATGATTAAGCAACGGCCAGTAGTCTAAGTGAGCTCCATGGTGGTGATAGGGGTAGCAGATGCTATTGTATTTTATAGAAGGACAATATCAGTGACACCTGCCTCAAGACTTGGATGGCTGAAAGCTCAGTTGAAAGAGATAAAGGGCTTTCTAACTTTGGTATTCACCGGTGCCTTGATATTAAAAGAAATGAGGGACCATTCATTTTTTATGAGGTGGGGTAGGGAGGGACGGGCTGGTGGGATTAGGGGGGAGGTCACGCAACTTCAAAGGGAGAGCCATATCAAAAAAATGGGGCGAGAGTTGCGGGGGGGGGGGGGGGGCACATAGAACATTTTAGAGAAATATAAAGATGGTATGTCAGATGGTTTGCTATGTAAATAAAACCATGTATACAGAAACAAAAAGATGGTATATAAATGTATGAGAAACTTGTCTCCTGCCTTTGATGTTTCTACGACAACAATTTTCATAGCTAGGGTACTAAGACACTTTACATGTATTAGGTTAGTCAAGTATAACGTTGTCATGTATTGGTCAGTGGTTTTGTTACGCATGCTTAATAAAGGGGCGGACCCTGTTCTTGTATAGCCGCCATGTTGAAATGTAGTTGTTTGTGGCGTGTGTTTGCATCGGGCCTAATGAGACCTATTAGAAGCCATCCGAAGGTTTCCCGATATTTAACACTGGCGACGAGGATGGGATAGACTAACTAACAAAGAATGGCGGCAGTTAACATCGAAATTCAAGGAGTAGCTCCGTTCGATTGCAAAGGAAATTTGTCTGCATTGGGACCACGTTGGAAGAAATGGCTTCAATCGTTTCAATACTTTCTTGTGGCCAAAGGAGTGGTCAACGATGCACAAAAGAAGGCTTTGCTACTTCACACCGCGGGAATAGAGGTTCAGGAGTTGTACGAGACACTGAGTGACCCAGGCCCGAGTGTGGAATTTGAAGAAGATACGGCTACTGATTTCGAGAAAACGGTACGTACTTTGAACGCGTATTTTGTCACCAAGCTTAATGAACCGTACGAGCGACATGTATTCAGAAGCATGGCTCAACAGGACGGAGAAACAGTTGGTCAATTCATAGCTAGGCTTAGAAAGCAAGCACAGAATTGTAATTTCACGACCCCAGACATTGACATTAGAGATCAAGTTATTGACAAATGTCGATCGTCGGAATTGAGGCGAAAATTGCTGGCAAAGGAAAATCTTACTCTTGAGAAAGTGCAAGAAGTAGCTCGATCAATGGAAGCTGTTGACGTTCAAGCTAAGAAAATGGGAGCACAGGATTCTGCATCTTCAACAGAGGAATCACTGGGAGTGAATAAAGTTGTTGTAACACCCCCTCCAAAGCCTCCCAAGCAGCCAAAAGGGAACAAAAGGCAGGGAAGATGCTACCGATGTGGTCAATAGGGACATTTTAGCAAGGATATATGTTGTCTAGTACGTCAAAGTGTGTGTATGAAGTGTAAGGAAGTGGGTCATTACGCAAGTGTATGCAAGACCAACCCTGGCAGCCATTCAGCATCTGGAAACAAGTCAAGTGGTAGAAAGAGTAAATTTGGAGAGACAAAACTTGTAGAAGAAGTGGTTGAGGAGGACACAGATGATGATGAGGTTCTGGGCATTTTTACAGCGAAGGATTCTGGTAAGGTTGGACGCACCCCGATTCATGTGTCAGTTATGTTAGATCAGAAGAGTTGCCAAATGCAATTGGATACTGGAGCCACAGTGTCTATCATGCCTAAGGCCCTGTATGATCAGCAATTTAATCAGTGGCCCTTGCGTTGTACCAAGGTTAAGTTAAAGGGTTACAATGGTGTCCGAATTCCTGTTTGTGGTGAAGTTCATTTGCCTGTGGTTTATGAACAGCAGGAACTGGTGTTACCTTTGATTGCTGTTGCTGGCGATGGTCCCCCATTGCTAGGCAGAAATTGGTTGGAGCAACTCAAGTTGAACTGGAGCAGTATCTTTCATGTAAGCAAAGCTGACACTCTGTCTGATGTGTTGAATCGGCACAAAAATGTCTTTGACAAGGGACTGGGAACCATCAAAGGGTTCAAGGCAGATATAAAGTTGCAAGATGGTGCAAAGCCGGTGTTTTGCAAAGCCAGACCAGTTCCCTATGCACTTCGCCAAAAAAGGGGAAGAAGAATTGGATCGTTTGGAGAGTCTAGGAGTTATTAAGAAGGTAGAACGTAGTGATTGGGCGTCTCCAATTGTCTGTGTGCCTAAGAAAGATGGAAGTATTCGCATCTGTGGTGACTTCAAGGTTTCAGTTATCCAGGTCCTTCTAGACAACCCTTACCCATTGCCAGACACAGAAGATATATTTGCTACGTTATGAAGTGGAACTGTGTTCAGCAAGATTGATTTGTCAAATGCGTATCAACAGATGGAATTGAACCCGGAGAGCCAACACTACCTCACTGTGAACACTCACAAAGGATTGTATGCTTATCAGCGTCTGACCTATGGTATTGCCTCTGCACCTGCTCTGTTTCAGTCAACTATGGATCAGATATTGCAAGGAATGGATAATGTGCGTTGTCGTACTGATGACATCCTGATCAGAACAGAACCCCATGAACACTTGCAAGTACTAGACGAGGTGTTGACCAGGCTAGAAAAGCATGGCATCTTAGCTAAGTGGTCCAAGTGTGAGTTCATGGTACCGAGTGTAGAGTTTCTAGGCTATCGTGTAGATGGGGAAGGCTGACACCCTACTGATGAGAAGATGGCAGCGATCAGTGAAGCTCCAAGTCCAAAGAATCTGGCAGAACTGCGCTCCTACTTAGGGTTGCTGAATTACTATGGCCATTTCATTGCCAATCTTACCACCTTGCTCAAGCCATTACATGAACTGCTCCGAAAGGGAGTGAAGTGGGAGTGGACAAAAGAGTGTGAAGAAGCTTTCCAGCAAAGTAAATCTGAGCTTATGGCTGGTAGAGTATTGGTTCCATATGATGAGAAGAGAAAGCTGATTCTAGCATGTGATGCGTCTCTGTGTGGTGTAGGCGCTGTGATTTCACACGTAATGGATGATGGAAAGGAGCGCCCCATCGCTTTTGCCTCGAGAACACTTACAAAGAGTGAAAGGAACTATTCCCAGATAGGGAAGGAGGCCTTAGCAATTGTATTCGGAGTCCGGAAATTCCACAAGTACCTGTATGGTCGTGCGTTTCACCTGTATACAGACCACAAGCCCTTAGTGACCATCTTGGGTCCAAAAACAGCAGTACCAACCTTAGCAGCTGCTAGAATGCAACGCTGGGCAGTAATTCTGCAGGCCTACAGCTACCAATTGGAATATCGACCGTCTACAGAACATGGCAATGCTGATGTCTTATCACGTCTCCCGTGCAACAATCCACCATTGAAAGAAGAGGCTGAACTCTATTTCTTCTCAGGCCTCGAAGAATTGCCAGGTGGATGCAAAGGACATCAGCAGAGAATCCAGAAGAGATCCTGTTCTAGCGAGAGTTCTGAATTACACGCTAACTGGATGGCCAAATTATGTATCCAGTGAAGAATTGAAACCATACTTCACGCGAAGACACGAGCTTACAGTTGACCAAGGATGTGTCTTATGGGGAATGCGTGTAATCATTCCTCCGTCGCTAAGGAACAGACTATTGCAAGAATTACACGAAGAACATCCTGGCATTGTCGCAATGAAATCTATTGCTCGAAGTTACATTTGGTGGCCGAATTTGGATGCAGAAATTGAGTTGATGGTGAAAAGTTGTGAAGTGTGTCAAGCAGCGCGGAAAGCACCTCCCAGTGCACCACTGTACCCATGGAGGTGGCCTACTCGGGTGTGGCAAAGAGTACACATCGACTTTGCAGAGAAGGACGGCAACTACTTCCTTGGGTTGATTGACAGCCATTCCAAGTGGATAGAGGTGGCACACATGAGATCCACAGCTGCTCAAAGCACTATTGACCAAATGAGACTTTGGTTTGCGGCATATGGATTACCAGAAAAAGTTGTTTCAGACAACGGGCCCCAATTCATTTCCCAGGATTTCACCAATTTCCTTAAACAGAATGGAGTTAAACAAATACTGGTACCTCCGTACCATCCATCTTCTAATGGGGCAGCAGAGCGTACAGTGCAAATCCTAAAACAAGCGTTACAGAAATATGCTGAAAGTGTGAAAAGAGGCGGTAAGAAGCGTTCGCTGAAACATCAACTGGCCAATTGTTTGTTCCAGTACAGAAACACTCCACATTCAGTGACAGGAGTGACACCTTCAGAACTGTTCTTGAAACGCAAACCTCGTACCAAGTTCAGTGTGCTCTTGCCAAACATGGAAGATCACATCCAGGACCAGCAAGGAAAGCAGCAGCAGCAACATGACAAGAGTCGTGTCAAGATGCGGGAACTGTCACCACGTGACTCTGTGAATGTGCGAAATACCCGGGAAGGAGTGGAGAAGTGGGTCCCAGGTACAGTGTTAAGAAGGTTGGGACCACTGACCTACCTTGTAAGAGTTGGTCGCCAACTGCGCTATGTCCACGTTGATCACCTTCTGCAGACGCAGCGTTTGAATTCTGAAGAGGCCTTTGATTAAGTGGATCCTGAGGAGTTGCCGGCTCTAATGGCAGTTCCAGTATCAGTACCGAGTACTCCATCACTATCACCGAGTACCAGTGTTCCAGCGACAACTCTGGAACAACTCGCTCAGATTCCAGACCCTGTTGCAGATCCAGTTCCTGAGTACCCAACTCGGAAGTTTTCAGCAGCTCCAGAACCAGTTTCTAAATCTCCAGTGAAGATCCCTGTTGCAGTATCAGACCCTGAACCACCACCTCAGATACAACACCAGAGTGAGACAGTTCCAAGGAATTCACCCGTGAGAGCTGAGCGCAGATACCCAGCCAGAGAGAGAAAAGCCCCAGATAAGCTTAACTTGTGACTTTAAGAACATTCTAAGGTTAGGGACTCAATTTGCTCTTAGCAGAGACATTTGTTTTGTTGATATTAGAAAGTTCCAAGTTTGTTTATTTGCATGTATCCTTGTGCTGCTAGAGACAAACATATTAGAAGGGGAGGAAGTGTCATGTATTGGTCTGCGGTTTTGTTACGCATGCTTAATAAAGGGGCGGACCCTGTTCTTGTATGGCCGCCACGTTGAGATGTAGTTGTTTGTGGCGTGTGTTTGCATCGGGCCTAATCAGACCTATTAGAAGCCATCCGAAGGTTTCCCGATATTTAACAAACGTCACATCTGCATCATCACGAAACGAGTATTCGAGTGAGAACGGAATTGACAAACCTCTCTACGAATCCCTGAGAAACGTATAACAAAAAGTTGTCACACTTCAAACAGCAGCTGAAGAGATTTGCGAAGAATCGAAACCGAGTAGTCCTGCTGAAGCAACTATGTCAGACAACGACCTATTGCAATATCTCTAGCCTCGTACATCTGGTGACGGGGAAGTCGATTTCACCTGTCCTCCTACGGACACTGAAGAATAAATGTTGGAGGAAAACCTAAATGATGCTTACCAGGAGGCACCTCCACCATCGCAATCCCGACCACCGACTCGTAACACCAACGAGGACATCCGGCAAGAAAAGAAAAGAAATTTTAATGTTTAACTGGGTTGCAATACAACAACAGCCGTTGCAGAAAGGCATCTATACAAAAACTCTGATTACATCATACAAGAGAGGTAAATCTCTTAAAGATACGCTCGTTTGAGTGAAAAGCTAATTGAAGGCTAAAATGCATCGCAGTCACAGTTCACGAGGGAAGTCCGTGCAGGCCTGTCGTTATCTTTTGTTTTCAGCACCTTGATGGAGAAAAAGAGAGCTGAGAAGCGGGAAAAGGAAAGCCGGAAAAAAAAGGAAAAGTATACGATGATTATGCTTGGAAAGATCTGAGTGAAGACTCAAAAATTAAAACAACTCTGAGTGCCAGAGCTTAACAAGTACCTCAAGCACCGTGGACTAGACCAACATATCAAAAACACTGTTAAGAAAGACAAGTCGCTTCTTCAGATGAATCCTGATGGTCCTGATACATTAATGGGTTAAATGATACAAACATGATTGAGAGAAAGAGATGGAAGTGATAAAGAATCTTCGCAAGACATTGACAACGACGACAGCGATGAAGATGAGTACAGCAGAAGTGAAAGCGATAGTAATGATGCGAACCACAATGATTCCATCAACCCTGGCGGTGAAGAGGACTCAAATGATAACATTCTTGCTTTTATCGATGATGAGGAAGAAGTTAAGAGGCCAGTTACGACACGCAAAGGAAGATCAGTAACCAGAAAGTTGGAAATTGACTTTTATTTCGATTCCTTATATTTTATGTTTGAAAAACAGTGACGAAACTTCTGGCAAACTGACAGAAATTATTATTTTTTTTTATTATAATAAACAGTTTAAAAGCAGCAGAATGAGTTATCATCAGCTTTATATTGTACATGACGAGATTCATGAGACTCTGAAATACCCAGCAGGACATGGGTTCTATTTTCCGGTGACGTCATGGTGCTTGCGCTAATCAGATTAGAAATCTGTCATTATTGCACAATTTGTGGGTGTTTGTGGTGTATGAGCCGTTTAAGATTTAACAAAATAATTTAATGCGGTAAAGCAGATCACCAACCATATATGGCCTGGTTAAAAAAGTTTAAATAGTTAATATTACAACCAGAGGCTTCGCTGTATGTGCATCGCGCGAAATTCGATCAAAGAACAGGTGGCGCGAACTGGAGCATGGCGGCAAATCCATGTTCTGTTCGCCTTTATTGATCAAATTCGCGGACCATTGATCGATCCGAGCCAAATCTGATTCACCGTGTCGAGCGAATGGTTTCATAAGCCACGAGAGTTCATCGGAAGTGATTCCTTTCTGTTTTTCAAAGCTGACATCGCAGAAGTTTATATTTTTGATCTGTCTGATACATATGGCGGGTTCGAGAATCCATCATGGTCATCGTGGTTTCAATCTTCGAGAAAGAAAGTCATAGTTATTGTTGCTACTCTGTTTGGAAAAGTTTAAAGAGCTTAAAAAGAAAAGTTCCTGGATACCGATAAAATACAGAATTTCAAGCGATCGAAGCTCGAGATATTTTTCGGCGGAGACAAGCGACAGCCGATAATACTTCTGCGTTCGTAGACTAAGTGATACGTGGCTTTTTGTTAGACGCTCTTGAACAAAATTACCAAACAGAAAAAATGGGTCACAACTGGAAAAATGGGTCACACTTGGAACAATTAATCACACTTGGAAAAAAGGGTCACACCTGGAAAAATGGATCAAAATTCGAGAAGTGAGTCACACTTGGAAAAATGGGTCACACTTGGAAAACCTGGTCACACTTGGAAAAAAGGGTAATATTTGGAAAAATGGGCCACAGTTGAAAAGGTGGGTCACACTTGGAAAAATAGGTCCAATTTGGAAAAATGGGTCATATTTGGAAAAATGGGTCTAACTTGGAAAAATGACTTGGAACCCATTTGGAAAAATAAGTCACATTTGGAAAAATAGGTAAAACTTGGAAAAACGTGTCACACTTAGAGGAGTGGGTGACACTTAAAAAAATGGGTCACACTTACAACAATAGGCCACACTTGGAAAAATGGGTAACACTTAAAAACGTGGGCACACTTGGAACTTTCGGTAACACTTGGGAAAATGGGTCACAATTGGAAAAATGGGCCACACTTGGAAAAAAGGGGTTACATTTGAAAAAGTAGAACACTTTTAAAAAAGGAGACACTTGAAAAAATTTGTCACACTTAGAAATGAGGTTAACACTTGAAAAAATGGGTCATTCGTGGAAACATGAGTCAAATTTGAAAAAAATGGGTCACACTTAAACAAATAGGAAACACTTGGAAAAATCGGTCACATTTGGGAAATTGGGTCACTTGGAAAAATGGGTCACACTTGGAAAAATAGGTAAGACTTGGAAAAATGTGTCGCACTTAGAAGAGTGGGTCACACTTAAAAATGGGTCACACTTGGAAAAATTGGTCACATTTGGAAAAATAGGTCACACTTCGTCAAATAGGTAACTCGTGAATAGCTGGGTCACACCTGGAAAAATGGGTCACATTTGGAAAAATGGGTCAAACTTGGAAAAATGGGTAATATTTGGAAAAATGAGTCAGTTGGAAAAATAGGCAAAACTTGATAAAATGTGTCGTACTTCGAAAATTGGGTTACACTAAAAGAAATGGGTTAGACTTCGAAAAATGGTTGGCACTTGAAAAGTGGATCACACTTAAGAAAATAAATCATACTTAGAAAAGAGGTTCACACTTGGAAAATGGGTCACACTTGGAAAAATGGGTCACAATAAAAAAAATGGGTCACATTTGAAAAAATAAGTCACACTTGGAAAAATAGGTGAAACTTGGAAAAATCTGTTATACTTAGGAGAGTGGGTCAGACTTAACAAAATGGGTCAAACTTAGAAAAATGGGTCACATCAGAAAAAATGGGTAACATTTGGACAAAAAGGTAACACTTGGAAAAATGGTTGGTACTCTTGGGTCACACTAGAAAAAAATAGATCATACTTACGTGTAAATTTTCTGGTCTAATAACTTTTTATGTAGTAGCTTGGTAGTTTTTGTGGGGATATCAAGATATAAAACTGTAACGTCGAACTTCATCTCTCGTTGGTAGAATCCCATCTCTTCAACGGGTGAAAAACAGAATGATGTCAAACATCGGCAGTGTTAGTCTAATATGGCCCCCATCTTGAGACGGGGTCCAACATTTCAGGTCTAATAGCGTTTTTCCTAGTATCTTGCTAGTTTTTTCTTTTTACATCAAGGCAGTCTACTGTCGCCTGGAACTTCATCTCTCGATGTTAGAATCCCATCTCTTTCACGGGTTGAAAAGAGGATGAAGTCCAAAAAACGGCCATGATAGTCTAATATGGCCGCCATCTTGAAACGAAGTGTAAATTTTCTGGTCAAATAACTTTTTATGTAGTAGCTTGGTAGTTTTTGTGGAGATATCAAGATATAAAATTGTAACGTAAAACTTCATCTCTCGATGGCAGAATCCCATCTCTTCAACGGGTGAAAAACAGAATGATGTCAAACATCGGCAGTGTTAGTCTGATATGGCATCTATGCATCTTGAGACGGGCTCCAACATTTCAGGTCTAATAGCGTTTTTCCTAATTCCGTGCTTGTTTTTGCCTTTACATCAAGGCAGTCTACTGTCGCCTGGAACTTCATCTCTTGATATTAGAATCCCACCTTTTTCACGGGTTTAAAAGAGGATTAAGCCCAAACAACGGCCATCGGATAGTCGAAAATAAAAAATTGTAAAAATGGGTCACACTTGGAAAAATGTGTCACACTTAGAAGAATAGGTCGCACTTGAAAAAAATGGGTCACACTTAGAAAAATAGGTTTTATTAGAAAAAATGGGTCACACTTGGACAAAAAGGTAACACTTGGAAAAATGGTTGGTACTGAGAAAAGTGGGTCACACTAGAAAAAAATAGATCATACTTAAAAAGGTGTCCACACTTGTTAAAATGGGTGACAATGGAGAAATGGGTGACGTCAAAAAATAAATCACACTTGGGAAAAAGGTTAAACTTAAGAAAGTGGGTCAAACTGAAAAAAACTGGGTCACGCTTGAAAAATAGGGGTTCACACTTACAAAAATGGGTCACACCAGGAAAAATGAGTCATACTTGGAAAAAGGGTCTGTAAAAATGATTCACTCTCGGAAAAATGGGTCACACTTGAAAAAATGAGGGTCACACTTGGAAAATAGGGTCACTCTTAGATGATGGGTCACAGTTAGAAAAATGAGCCACACTTGGGAAAATTGGTCACATTCGGAAAAATGGGTCACTTTTGGAAAAATGGGTCACATTCGGAAAAATGGGTCACATTCGAAAAAATGGGTCACACTTGGAAAAATGGGTCACATTCGGAAAAATGGGTCACACTTGGAAAAATGGGTCACATTCGGAAAAATGGGTCATATTAGGAAAAATGGGTCACACTTGGAAAAAGGGTCACACCTGTAAAAATGGGTCACACTTGGAAAAATGGGTCACACTTGAAAAAAAGGGGGTCACACTTGGAAAATAGGGTCACCCTTGGATAATGGGTCACAGCTGGAAAAATGAGTCACACTTGGAAAAATGTTTCACATTTGGAAAAATGAGTTACACTTGGAAAAATGGGTCTCACTTGGAAAAATGGGTCACATTTGGAAAAACGTCACAATGGAAAAATGGGTGAAACTTGGAAGAAAGGGGCACACTTGTAAAAAATGGGTCGCTCTTCAAAAAAATGGGTCGCAGTTTGAAGAAAAGGTCACCGTTAAAAAATGGGTCACGTTTAAAAAGATGGGTCAAACTTAGAACAATGGGAGACACTTGGAAAAATGGGCCACACTAGGAAAAATGGATTGCACTCGGAAAAATGGGTCACACTTGGAAAAATGAGTCACACTTGGAAAAATGGGTCACACTTGGAAAAATGAGTCACACTTGGAAAAATGGGTCACACTTGGAAAAATGAGTCACACTTGGTAAAATGTGTCACTTAGAAGAGTGGGTCACACTTAAAAATGTGTCACGCTTGGAAAAGTGGGTCACATTTGGAAAAATGGGTCACGTTTGGAAAAATGGATCACACTTGAAAAAATGGGTCATATTCGGAAAAATGGGTCACACTTGGAAAAATGAGTCACACTTTGAAAAATGTGTAGAAGACTGGGTCACACTTAGAAATATGGGTCACAGTTGGAAAAATAAGTCACACTTGGAAAAGTGCTTAAGAGTTGGAAAAATGGGTCACACTTTGAAGAGTGGCTTACACTTAACAAAATGGGTCACATTTGTAAAAATGGGTTACGCTTCGACAAATAGGTAACACTTGGGTCAGATTTGAAAAAAATGGGTTACATTTGGAAAAATGGATCACACTTAGAAAAAAAGGGTCACATCTGTAAAAATAGATAACAATTGGAAAAAAGGGGGCCACACTTGGAAATAGGATTACCCTTGGGAAAATGGGTCACACTTGGAAAAAAGGGTCAAACGTATAAAAATAGGTCACACTTTGAAAAAAATGGGTCAGATTTGAAAAAAAATGGGTTACACTTGGAAAAATGGATCATACTTAGAAAAAAAGGGTCACACTTGAAAAAAGGGGGTCACACTTGGAAAATAGGATTACCTTTGGGAAAATGGGTCACACTTGGAAAAAAGGGTCAAACGTATAAAAATGGGTCATTTATGGTAAAAGGGGGTCACTTATTAAAAAGGGGGCTCACACTTAGAAAAATAGGTGACACTTGGACAAAGGGGCCAGAACACGTGGAAAAATGGGTCGCACTTCCAAAAAAGGGCCACACTTGTAAAAATGGGTCTTATTCGGGAAAATGGGTCTTTTATGGAAAACGGAGGTCACTCTAGGAAAATTGGATCACACTTGCATAACGTCAAACCTGTGAAAATGGGTTACACTCTGAAAACAAATGGGTCACATTTGGAAGAAAGGAACACACCTGGGAGAATTGGACACAAATAATTACTGTAGAACCCCGGTAACTCGAACTCTCAAGGGAAACGAAAAACAGTTCGAGTTAGCGGGGGTTCGAGTTATCGGGATCGATTGAATATCGAACTTGCTATGTTAGTAATTGATAGTTTACTGATGTTTCAGCACTTCAGTATACAGTGACATCTAAAGGCACCGCATCCGGTATGACTCATAAGATCGGGAAATGACTGTCAAATATGTGAACGGTGGGTTGCACTAATTAAAATCAAATTGCTCTGGTGTTAGTTTTGAGTGTTTTTACCAATTACACGACAAGAAAAGCTAATGGGATGATATCCCTGGTGAGTTACATGAACCAGAATTCGAGTTATCGGGGTAAATTTTTATCAAGGGAAACGAAATGTAGTTCGGGTTAGTGGGAAATTCGAGTTATCCGAGTTCGAGTTAACCGAGTTAAAATGACTGAAAAGTGGGGTCAAATGCGAGGGAAATGGGACTTAGTTCAAGTTAGCGGGGGAGTTCGAGTTATCCGAGTTCGAGTTACCGGAGTTCTACTGTATGTTGATTTGTTATGTTAATATGACAGCAGTAAAAGCTTGTCATGTATATGGGAAATGCCTTTTCCACTTGTTTATGTATTTATGACTTATGCATTTACATTTTGACTTTGTAGTTTGAGGGTCCCGTTCATGATATTTTGAAACTGGTGTTCACATGGACCTTGGCACAATACTCAAGAAAAATATTCTCTGCTCAAAATGACGTGATTAATTTATATTAGGTTTGAGCAGTCAGGGTTTATTGAAAACAATTGCACACGAAAAACTAGTAACGTTATAATTATAATGATAAATTGATATTTTAAGAGGAGGCCTCCAACCACCTAGAGGTTGTTTTCAGGAGGGTCTCTAAAAAAATATGTCTAAAATATACATTAAATGTCTAAAATACAGAAGTAATTAAAACTAAAAATGTTGAGACTAAAACTAAGGTTTAAGACTAGTACTAGGAGTAAAAATACTGCTGCTAACTAGGGTTAAAAATGGGTAAGGTCACTGAAGACCTTCAAGGGCCTATTTGGTACAAATTATTTCTTTACACCAAATTCAAGAATTCTGCTTTTTCTGAACTTTCCGAAAAAGTTATTTTTAAAAACTTAAAACGCAAACGATTTATCCACAAAAACGGAGCCCCATACTCATATAGGAAAGAAAAGGAAACCCATGAGTTGATTTTCTCATGGTTATCATGGCTAGCGGTATTGCTCGTGGGCGCGTACGTGCCCATACTCCAAATAAAAGGTTGACAGAGACATGCAGCCTTGGTTTACCGTGTACTTCTTTGATATTGGATATCCATGTTATGATCATTTGACACCTGTCAAAACAAGGTATACTCTGACCAGTATCACGTGACCATATCGCGGGCTCAAGTTTATAGATCATTGAGGTCACGTGTTTTTTTTAAAGTTGACCGCTGACCAAGTGCTGGTTTTCGATTGGGCTCATGTCAGGTTAACTTGTTGAAAACAGGACGGGAGCCAGGGTAGGATTGTTCGGAAGCCGGTTAACGCTAACCCAGCATTAAAAGTTAACTGAATTATAACCTTTTCTTCTACTGACAAACGATTTTTGATGCTTTGTTTTGTGTATATGGTGATTTATAAAACTCAAAACAGAAGACCAATCAATATACAGAAAACCTCACCGCAAAGTTACAAAACTCAAATCAAAATTCTACCTTTTCCTGTTAGCTTAATCGGGCTCAGAACAACCCGGCGCAGGAGCTCCGCTTTTAGGCTGGCCTAAATCTATACATTAAAACGAGTCAATGAACAGCAAACTTTCATAAGCCAATTAAAATTTGTCAACCCTTGAATTGAGCAGGAACAATTTTCGCGGTAACTGATCTCATCCACGGAGTCGCATTTCGCTTCTTTTGTTTATCCCTTACGTCTAGCAATTTCTCGCACAGAAATTTTCGCTTTTTTTGATAGCTTTCGTCTCTTAAGTGATCGACTAGGCGATTTTGCACGGTCTTCGCGTGCGCAAGCACAAATCGCAAGCGAATGTTTCGTAGATGCCCTGCTAGAGCTTCTCCTGACACCGAAGTTAATTGCCGCGGAATTACCGACGAATTTTATCGCCGATATCTGACAAGGTAGCTTCCCCAAACGCTCCTTTCCTCTGCTTCGAGTGTTTTTCCATATTCTGTTATAAAATAACTGAGCTACTAAGCGCGCTCTCATTGGTCGATAGGTGTGTTAAGATGAGAGTATGTAAACACGCTTGTGACGTTTTAGATTCGCGCGTATTTTTGAGAATTATTTTATAAAAGCAATGGAGCACTTTTTCCGTGTTTACATAGCCTCATCTAAACACTCGGGGGTTGGGAGAATTCTCGAAAGTTATGCAAACCCTCGACTACGTCTCGGGGTTGCATAACTGTCTCGAATTTTCCGAACCCTCCTCGTGTTTAGATGAGGTTATGTAAACACGGAAAAAGTGTTCTATTGTTTAAGTAAAACAAACAGGCAGATAAATTACGCGTTTAGTTTTTTTAAAAATGTATAAATATCCGCACTCGATTCGGCTCGCCGATTAGGCCTGTTCAATGCTATTCCGCTATTATTCCTCTTTTTTCCCTTTTCCTTCTTGACCATTTATCTGCTGATTCGGTTTGTAAGCTGCTGAATGTTTCACGGCAGACTTCGCTACACCCAGTGTAAGATCTAGAGATATACTGTAAATATAAACATTGCGCATTCATTCATTCATACTGTAGCCAGCTGGGGAGTTCATGGCGGCGTTTCATTGGTTGGCGGCATGGCCACGTTGACAACCGCCTCAGTGAGGTGCGAAAACTGTGAATTTCTTTCGAGGCCGAAAACTCAAGGCTTATTTTTGCGTAAATTACCACTATTCAAATGAATTAATAGGGTATATAGATTTATCGGATTTTAACGAAACTTGGCCAAAATGTTCTTCAGATATTAGCGCACCAAAGGGTGTGAGGCTTTTGCGAAAATCGGAAAATTTTTCTGTGACGTCCCATTGAGTAACAGCAGTCAGAAAATCTTCTATTGTCCAACTTTGAAAGGGATTTCCTGAGCAACCAATAGAAATATCCAAAAAGCCTCACACAATTTGTTAGCCCATCATCTCATGACTGATAATGTACAGTCAGTTTGATGTCCGCGGTAACACAAAGGCTGGTAATTCAGTTTAGCAAGTATGGTCAGTTTCGCGTTTTTAGGCTTGCACGTGCCTATCAAAGCAAACGTAGCAATATATTGTTATTTTCGGATTCTACAGTTTATTAGCTTTACAATGGTATAAAGTTTACCGTGGTTTCCTTTAAAGCAGCGCGTAAATATTGATTGTGGAAATATTGATTGTGTTGAGATTGGTGATTTATGTCCCACTGGTTATGATTTTATCCACATTCCACGGGAATCGAGAGGTGGTGGTGTCGGCTTGCTTTTCAAAGAAAGTATGGATATTAAATGCAAAGATAGTGAGTGGAACACTTCCTTCCAGTCGTTCGAATTCTTGGATGTTCGTTTCAAGAGCTCAAAGATGATCAGGATGATAATTATTTACCGCCCACCGTCATCTGTGCCTTTGTCAACATTTTATCATGAATTTTCTCTCCTGCTTGAGGAATTGGCCACAGCATCAGGCGAGCTTTTAATTGTCGGTGATTTTAATCTACATGTGGATTCTTCGCGTGATGTCAACGCATTGCATTTTTGTGACCTAATAGCATCTTTCGATCTGAAACAATGGGTGACTACGCCGACTCACACAGGTGGTCATGTCTTGGATTTAATCATTACTAGAAATCAGTGTAAACTTATAGACAATGTTATGGTTCATGACCCTTTGATTTCTGATCATTACGCTATTTTTATGCATTTATTATTGCACAAACCATAATTTCCAACAAGAACTATTCGCCACCGGAAGCTGCGTTCGATTGATTATGCTGAATTCAATGACACTATCATGAATTCGTCCTTGTTTGACGAATCACGGCGTGATTTGGATTCGTTAGTTGATTCCTATCATCGGGTCTTGAAGTCCACCCTTGATGTTTATGCCCCCGAAAGGACCCGTGAGGTAGTTCTTCGTCCTTGTGCGCCTTGGTATTCAACTGACATTAGTGTTCAAAAGGACATAAGGAGGAAGCTCGAACGTAACTGGCGACGTACAAGATTACCTGCAGATAGAGAACGGTATGTGTTTCAGAACAGTGTTGTTAATGACATGATTGCCTCCGCGAAGCACACATTTTATTCATCAGTGATCCAGGAAAACTCAGGGAACTCTGGACTTCTTTTTAAGACAATAGAGAAGCTTCTGCACTCCAATCCAGTCCAGCGTTATCCATCTGGGCCTAATAACTGTTCTCTGTCCGAATCATTCGTTGAATATTTTAGTGACAAAATTGTTAAAATCCGCAATGATCTTGACAAAGTTGATGGAACTCTGAATGACGGTCAAGTTACTTCATGCAATGCTGAGTCTGAAAGCTGTCTAGCTGGTCAGCTGCTAAGTGAATTTAAACTGGTCACTGAGGAGGTCGTATCTGGTTTTGTGAATCACCTGTGTTCAAAGTCCTGTACACTTGATCCAATTCCATCTTCACTGTTCAAAGGGTGCCGTCATTATCTGCTTCCAATGATCACTCGTATAGTTAACTTGTCTCTTACAAGTGGCCAAGTACCTGATAGATTCAAGGTTGCCATGTTGAAACCGTTGTTGAAAAAGAGTGGAGCTGATCATGAACTATTTTCGAACTTTCGTCCTGTCTCGAATTTATATTTTCTATCCAAAGTTACGGAGAAAGCAGTTGCAGCACAATTAATGGACCACCTTAATGATAATGAAGGCTTATTAGAAGAATTTCAGTCGGCATATAAATCTCATCACAGTACAGAGACTGCGCTTGTGAGAGTTCAAAATGATATTTTGAAGGCTATTGACAATAACAGATCGGTTATATTACTATTGCTCGATTTATCGGCTGCGTTTGATACTGTCGATCATTGGATTTTGTTATCTAGACTACAGAATCGCTTTGGTATTAGGAACACTGCTCTTAATTGGTTTCATTCGTATCTTCACTCACGCGAACAGTTTGTTTCTGTCAATGGAATTGAATCGTCAAAGAAGAATTTACCCTACGGGGTACCACAGGGTTCTGTACTGGGACCCTTGTTGTATTCCCTTTATACAAGTCCGCTGGGTGACATAGCCAGAAAGCATAGCATACCGTTTCATCTCTATGCAGATGACACACAGTTGTACTTGTCGTTTACGTCCAACTGCCCTAATCATCTATCAAGCTCAAAGATGGCAGTAGAATTATGTGTTAAGGACATTGGGGACTGGATGCTGCGCAACAAACTTAAGTTAAATCGGGATAAGACTGAACTTTTGGTTATTAGTTCTAAATATCGTCCACGACCACCCTCGACTATATACGAGTTGGTGATGAAGTAATCAAGTCTATTAAACAGGCCAGGAATTTAGGAGTTGCATTCGATCAATGTTTGGATTTCAAAGAACACGTTAAAATAACCTGCAAGTGCGCATTTTTCCGCATTCGTAGTATAGCTAAAATTAGGCGATACCTATCCCAGAGTACTACTGAGACCATTGTTCACGCTTACATAACATCGCGTTTGGACTATTGTAACGCCCTACTGTACGGTCTCCCAAAGTGTCTGATTAATAGACTTCAGCTTGTACAGAACTCAGCAGCTCGCCTTGTTACCTTGACTAGAAGGCAGGAACACATCACACCAATACTAAGGAGCTTACATTGGTTGCCAGTTCATTTTAGGATTATTTTCAAAATATTGTTGTTAACTTACAAAGCTCTGAATGGACTGGCCCCTGATTACATTAGAGACCTACTGCGATTTAACATTTCTGGTCGGACACTAAGATCTTCAAACAACAGGTTGCTTGATGAGCCTAGAGCAAATCTTAAAACGTATGGTGAAAGGGCTTTTTCCGTGGCGGCACCAAGGCTCTGGAATAAACTACCCCTCCAGATCAGACTTTCATCATCAGAGGCAGTTTTTAAGGCTAATCTTAAGACTTATCTTTTTAAGCGTGCATTTGATTTGTAGTTTTTACTTTTTATTTGTAGCCTAATTGTATTATATAGCGTATTTAATTCTTAGGATTTTAACTTTTAGGATTTAGGATTTTAGGTTTTTAAAGAATTAGGATTTTAATTTTAAAGTATTGTAAAGCGCCATGGACAATTAGTGGAAAATGGCGCTATATAAATGTATATTTATTTATTTATTTATTTAAAGAAAGCATTTTCCGGAGAGCACCCCTGAAGGTATACAGTAACCTTAAGTAAAAACTATTTCAAAATGAGTAATACTAAGTTTCAATCATTTTGATAAGAAGAGCTGGTGGTCCCTCAGGCGATGCACAGTCGGCTCCCGATATCTCGAACCTTCAAGGAAAATTGAAAAATGTTCGATTTATTGGGAGTTCAAGTTATCAGCGGTTGAGAACAAAGGACCGAAAATAAGAAAAAACGGTGTTTACCATATTACTACTTTCGTGTTTCGTGGGACTGAACCGTAGCAGTGTTTTCCCCGCTTTCTTAGGCTTTTCTTAGGCGGAAACATTTCCGAGTGAACAATTTTACGGTTAAAAGAACAACACGGCTCAGTTGAAAGCGAAAAACCCGACTGTCTCTGCTAATTTCCCGTTCTGACAGTGAAAAAGCTCTCGCGAGTGCCATTGCTTTATATGCAAGTCTGAGTGCAGTGGATTAGCGCTATAAATGTTTCCAGAGAACTGAGAGGCTTTAAATTACACCTTGATTTTGTTTTCGGAGTGATTCCGTTGACAGGTAGATGCCGTTTTTAACACGCTTCTTGTCAAGAAGCATCAAATGATATTTACCCCGCGGTTAAGTTGGTTAAAACTAGACCTCCTCCTGACTTTTCGTTATTCACTAGCGCGAAGTCAGTGGGGGGCAGCCATTTCAGAACCTCATGAATCTCGTCGTGTATCCTTGGCGTCTCAAACTGCGCCCTGTTAACAGAGAGACTGGAATCCAATCAAATCACCCAAAGGTCCGTGACGGCGAATTTGTGATTGTAGATGTTTCTTTTATTTGTCGGGATTAATCTAGAGAATAAATTCAGCAACAGATGGAGATTTCATTGGAACGGAAATATGTTATAACTTGGGCTCTTATCTTTAGTACCATATTGCCATTTCGTCATTTCGCTATTTCGTCATTTCGTGTTTTAAACACGCCCTTTTTCTTGTTCTTATCTTCAGAGTCAAGTGAGAAGTATTTGTTGGTCGATGATGTTCTAAGTCTGCTCCGTTGAGTAATAGGAATGGCAGGGAATGTAGCAACACACAAGAAGATTTACTCCTCATCAGTTCATTATTTTTATTTGCTCTCAATATCAAAGTATTATTTCAAAGTCAATAACCTTGCTCTAGCAATTCAGTATTACATGTAATGCTCTTTGTGGTGCTTACAATGATCGAACAAGCGCAAAGAATTCACACATCTCACTCAAAAAAATCTGTTGGCGATAAACGCTATTCCTACGATAATTCACAACTGTTACCTCACAAGGCTCTAGCTACTTACAACAAATCACTTGTCACAAGACAAGGTACAGGCAATAAATAATTCGAATGGGAACAATCTTCACCAACGGACCAAGTTGGTGACTTTAAGGTCAATGCGACTCAAGAGCAGCATGTAACTCAGGGCCGAGTTGGTCAAAGCCCGATTAAGCTAACCCAGGATTAGCGAGAATTTTGGTTTGAGTTTCTTAACTTTTCGATGAAGTTTTCTGTATATACTGTTTGTCTTTCAGTTTCAAATCTTGAGTGATCTCAAACTACACAAACATAAGCAGTGAAAAACTTTTTTGTACCAGAGAAATTAATTCTTCGGTTTACTTTTAATCCTGGCTTAGCGCTGACCGGCTTTCGAACAACCCCGCCGCAAGTTGTAAGCTAGACTCATAAACGGCCGAATAACCAAAAAGGCAATTGATGATGACACATATATACGAGTTGTTCAAAAATAGATTCTTTTGAAGAGGTTTAAGTGTTTTCTGTTAATTGCTACAAAGGTTTGGCTCTCGCTAATTGACGTTTGTTACGGAGAATCAGTGGAAAACCTAGCCTTTTTCCAGGCTTATTTTTCATGGAAATAAAGTACCGCGACTTGCCACCAAAAATTGTAATTTTGTATTGAAAGTACAGACCATTGCAACTCTATAAAAGCCTCTCCTGCATCCCTGTACTGAACAACAACATATCTGGTAATAGAGAAAATATCAAAACGTAGGTCAGCAACTTAAACTAGCATTGTCTCGGTCTTCTTGGGAAAATAAATTATAGTTTACATCATGAGCCATCCTTCCTGACATAGTCAGCTTGCTCAATCTTATTTGCATCGTTGAATTTGTCGAAAAAGACAAAGAGCAGTAAAGTGAAGAATCACTGCTCAGTATTTTTCATTTTGCAAAAATTGTTTCCTTAGTCTTCCTATTGCATAACTATGCAAAATTATTACTGCAAGTTGAACTAAAAACGTTTGTTGATTTCAACAATAGTACATCATACTTTACACCGACTGGGCTAAACTCAAGAAGTCGGCACAAAATAAAAGAAATTTGTTTGTAGGCACAGCTTGTCATACGTCTAATTTCTTCAATATGATTGTTACCAAAAGTCTCCAAAGCTTCATTCGTGTTTGAACTTGAGAAACTCTGCACATCAAACTGCATACCGATTGTAATGCGGAGAACAGAATTAGGCATATAATTAATACAAAAGTGCTTGAAATCTGTACACGGCAACAGTGATTCGTCTGGTCGCCCCAAAAATGAGCAACTCTTTAATTTGTTGATGTATAAAACTTTATATTTGATTGCCATATTCTATCTCTCCTCATAAACTGTACTGCTTAGTAATTATAGCATTAGTATAATACATGTTAACACCCTGAAGTGAGTTGCATAGGTTCTAACAGTGACAAACTGGGTTGTGTTTACACCATTTAACTTAGCAAAAGAACCTACCAGAAAGTGCAGAAAAACAAACAAACAAACAAACAAACAAACAAAAAACAAGCATCTCTCACAAAGAGTAATTTCTTCGCACAATTTTTCAATTGCGTGATTACTCATCTCTCAATTTATTATAATTAATGTATTAGATCTACTTCGGTTGATAGGCTGCAGATGAAAATCTGGCGTGTGTTCTACGCGGTGATCTCTGATTTGGCAGAAGCAGCCAACCTAAAACAACAACAAATAACAAGACTATTAGAATTAGATTAGAGACAGATCTCAGTATTCTCTTCTTTAGTGTTGAGAAAAATCCCACAGCAAGAGTTTTTAAAGCTTCAAAGGAATCCGAACCGTTCTTCCGCCAGGGTCTTCATAAGCCTGCCAGCAGGCTCTAGTGTCTGGGTTTCGCACTTATGCGCTGGTTTCCGGCTTTTCTCTTTTGCGTACGAGCGAGTTATGTCAGTCTCTCGGACCTTCGCCGCTACGCGCGCGCCAAAACACGAGACCCAACTCGCAGGCTAGATCTTCCAATTGTTAGGAATTGTCACCTACTAACGAGCAACTCATATTTGTTGAGTATTGCTCTACAAAATCAAACATTCACTGCTGGGTTTGCTGCTATCTACGTTTGTTTAAGAGATTGTGCTAAAAATACATGATGCGCCCCTTCAAAAGCATGTCTATATGGCAGAATCAGAACAATGTCTAGGAATGAACGTTCGATTTCCCACACCTTTCTCTCACGCACGTAATCAATGATCAAGGAAAGGTAGCCTTCAAGTGCAATAACAAACATCCAGACTTGAATAAAACGTATGGAAACTGGTAAAGGAAATTTGAATTTTCAACAGGGTTGAAAGGGCTCAAGAAAATTTGAATCACAAACCGTTGTTGGTTGATAAATAGGGACTTTAAGATATGGTACGGCTAGGCTGTAGTACGGCGGCAGATTGTGAAGATCGCTTCCGGTGACATCATGACGCGCGTACCAGTACGGCTTTCCCGCCGTAACCTTGCTTTCTACTACGGGAAAGTGCCTGGTTCCATGTACTCTTCACTACGTGAGTATAAGCCTGCTGTCTACTTCTCATTTTAACGCTTTTTGCACTGTTTGAACAGCCTAGTTTGAAGATAAAGTTCTCAATCATAAAAATCAGTTCTAAGATCACTGTTTGTTATTTGTACAGAAAATTTGAACGATTTTAACACCTACCGCGAGATGATCGATTCAGTCATATTAGTATCGGGCCGAACAGCCGTAGATAAGAAAGCTTCGTATGGTCTAAGCTGAGCTATAATTGTTTATTACTGTTCAAAATATATTTTATTATAATCGAAAGTTTTGCATTTTCGGGCTTATTTCGTAATCGTTGTAGGAACAACCTGTCCGTGTTGAAATCGAGCTTTTTTATATCATAGTTTATATTTTGTTTTGTGGTTGGAATTACAGGCGGTTCTATCAAGTTCTAAAAGGCAAATCTGAGTTCTGGGAAATGTAAGACGGATACAGGAGAAGGAAATCATTGTCATTAATCAAGCCTATTTCGTATGAAAGTAGAATAATCTCTGGTTTCCTTGAAAGTTGTCATTTTTGTGAAGACACACAGAGACTGCACATACCATTGCCGTACAGCAAAATCTTAATCATTTGAGTCTGGCGGGTAAAACACCGTTGTCAGCCTAGTCCCTCACGGCCAAAGTAGCCGTAGTAGCACCTCGCCGTAACGTATCTTAAAGTCCCTGGAGGTTCTTCGTCCACTAAATCCAGATCGAACTAAAAGTTGAAAGTGTTGGATCTTGTGGAGGGAGAAAAATGGAGAACTTGGAGAAAAACCCTCGGAGTAAGGCGAGAACCAAACAAGAAACTCAACCCACTTATGACCCCGGGTCAAGGTTTCGAACCCAAGCCTCCACATTAGTGGGATGCGAGCTACGCCATCCCTGCTCCCCTTGCGTTCATCACACTTTCTCCACATGAGTAAAAACAATTACGCGAAGAGCGAAGGGGGTTCTCTCTAAGAGGATATGGAGGCCTCATATATCGAGCAAACGGAGTTACGTGACCAGCGGAGAGAAATTTCGGTCTATCTAAAAATCCGCCGTGAGCAGTAACAGACCTTAAGTGTTCTTGTAGTAATGCCTTGGTTTGGACATCAGTGCAACTGGACAATAAAGCCACTAATGTGTCTGCCGCTTCAAGGTTTTTTCCCAATTGTTTCACAGGAACATCTTGGAACTCACTTGCCACTTGAGACACGATGTTCAACCTTCAAAATAAGCAAATTTTAGTGCAATAAGTACTTGTCTCAACAAATAATAAAACTCAGTTGTTATACTCATTAAGGCATTTGTGAGTAACAGCTTCGCCTTGGCAATCAAGCAATCAATCAGGGGTCATGGGTTCGAATCCCGTTCAAGCATGCATTTTTTCCAGGGTTTAATTTCACAACTGCTTAACTTGTGTACACAACTGCAATGATCAATCATGTCTTTACATCTTTCTCAGCAGTTCACAGATATGGTTTTTCATATATTCACTCTCAATCAATCGATCGATCGACCATAACTGCACACAGTTGTACGTCGTCTACTACTACAAACGACTCCACATGACTTCAAATCCATTCTTTAAATAATGTCCAGTAACTGTATAACGCGAAGTACCTCGCAAAATAACGACAATGTTTCAGGATTGGGGAGAAGGGGCGGGGGGAGGGGGGAGGGAGGGGGCTGTTCTTTACGTTTACCATTACCTTGGAGGGAAGAGGTGTTAGCCAGTAGTGAACACAAAGTTTCAATTGCTGTTTCCTGAGTCCTTTATTTGTCAAAAAGTTTACGTCGCAAAGTTGTCAAGAAATAAAGAAATAACAAAGAAGTTATTACCAGCAGAAAAAAGAAAAACAGTCTTTTACCATGATTTCCGTATGTCATCATCTGATTCAGTTAAACCGTTTGATATGGCAGCAGCTCTTCCTAGTAGTATGCTTAAAATTCCGACACCAAACTAAAAACAAAATACATTACGTTGGTCAGTGCTTACATATACATACTGGCCATCTGTTACATTCAACTAACAATTGTTCTGCCTCGCCATTGGTCAAAATTGATCATGTGGATAATTATATCGGGATAATGTAGTCAATATCTCAGATTGAAAACGTCCCACACACGTGTATGGCACTTGCTGTCCACGTGCTCAGAACCAATAAATTACCGAAAACATTCATTGGCCTCACAACTAACATTTGTGTGGAAACTACTCATTATTCGAAACAACTTGTCCTGGTTTACTGATCTATGTAACAGACTCCAATAGTAAATACATGAACGTGCAGTGTACGGAAACACTGCATAGCAGAACAAAGCGTCCGTTTCAGTAGGCTCCTTTAAAGGAGTAGGTCACTCCAAAAACCGTGTATTTTTTTCCATCACCAATAAAAAGTTCACATTGAGTTGAGTTATTCACCGTTATTTTAGCTTCTGAAGTGGATGCGAACCCAATGAAAAAGAAGTGAAAAGTTCGACACCGGGAGCCGCCATTTTGAAAGGATCTTGAAGGCCAGGCCGCATATCCGTGACGTCATTCCGTCCGAATTGGCCCAAAGCTCAAAGGCTAAAGCTCGTCTTTTCTGTTCTAAATTCGGCCCGGGCTGTAAAACCGGAACCGAAAAGGATGGGGAAATAGGAGTGACTTTCCTTAACTTGCCTAAAAAGAACAAAAAATTGCCAAAGAAGTGGTTCGAACAGCTACGTCGGGATGAGAGATTCATGCCAAAAAAACTCGAAAATGTGTATGTGTGCAACGAGCATTTCACAGACGACTGCTTCAAAACTCAATACCGATTTGAGCTTGTGGCTGGAAACACAAGAAGGAGGTCATTGAAGAAAAATGCTTTCCGACAATTTTTCAACGGAAGGCCCTCTTAAAGGCACGTATTGCAAGCGAACGACGCATCGCAAGGAACGAAAAGAGGTAGCTGTCAGTTATACTTTTCATTTTTAAAAACATTTTTGCCCGGCAGAACTGTCGTTGACTTGATTGGGTAAATATTACTTCTGCGCAAGAAATTGAAGCTCCGCACTGGACTACAGGGCTCGAATTTCAAGAAAAAACCTTGGAGCCAGCTGGCCCCTAAGTTTTCAGGTTTGGTCGCCAGCACAAGTATTTTAGTCGCCAAAAATTTTCGACCCCTCAGGCAATATATTTTCACGAAAAAGACGCTAAAACGGCGTGAATCACGGATTAGGTTCATGTATAATAAGTTTGCCGCTTTTTTTTCTATAATAACAGGGAAAATGGCTGAATGAAATTCTTTTCATCATTTCCCAGTCTTGTATTTATAAAAAAAGCTTCTATGTTACAAGCTTTAATTCATTATATTTCGTAGACTGGCGCTAGGGTTTTCGTGTTTTCGTGTTCATTGATGCATAGCGACTGCATGCGTTTTTTGGAAGTGATTTATTAAATTTCTTAGGGTACCGTGGGAACTTCAAATGCCCTGAAGATTTCTTTAAAATTACAAGTCAGACTAACCCGGTAAGGTTTTCTTTTATCGAAAAAGTATTTTTTCGCTTTATAAATCTCTTGTGTGGGCCAAAATCAGAGCGTGTTTAATAATCGGCCTTGACAGCCAGGGATGAGTTAAAATATTTACAAATTTTTAAATGCTGTCTAATTTGATTTGGAATACATCGGAAGAAGTAGTTAACTGTACATCAGTCCTATCTACGTATCGGCAATTACCGATAACAACTCCTGCTATAGCGAAATCCGATATCCGCATGTAAATAATATTTTGTCTGAAATGTGTTACAATTTGTTTTCAATTTTATCAACACGATTCATCATTAATTAAGGACAGTGTTTTTGCATTCACGTCATTTTTGGGAATTAAAGTTGCTAATGAAAGCAAATTTACGGTAAAAAATGAAGCTTTAATCTTACTGCATGCTTTGTCAAGTAACGAGGCGAGTAAACACGACACATGCGATACGGATAAACACATTAGCAAAGTGAATTTTCCTTCATCAGCTAATGTTTAGGCATGTAAAAGTTCCATATGCTTTTTTCTTCTATCCAAAATCTATTACTTATGCTTAACTTTCCAACAATACAAATTACAATTCTCACAAAAAATCTTATGTAATGATAAGGAATGTCGTCAATTTCACATTTCACGTCAAAGAGGTCGATTTCACTTCGCATCTTACATGTAAAGCCACTGCGTATTTCACAAGAGTCCACGTAGTCCATAAGTGTAAAGAAACCTGGCAAATACGTACGAGCACGGGCAAAAAGTATCCAAATTTCATGAGTAAAAACACAGAGTTATGAGGTGGAAAGCATTCGCCCGATTTGAACACACCATTGAAAACTCGTAAGTTTCTGTGATACCAGAACTCCCTCCGCATGGAACCGCCAGTAAAATAAAAATAGAGACAAATCAGATCAAAAGCATTATGCTGGGGATTTAGGTAGGTCACCTACTCCGGCTGTTCTCGGCAACAAACACATTCCCTTTGCGTCGGCATGTTAGCACATCTCTCACAAGTACACCACAGAGGATTTTCCAACCAATCGTTCCATTCAACTTGATTATTATCATCCCCGGAATCACTGGCACGTTCTAGCTTCAAGCGCAGCCATACTAAAGCTCAAACGAACAAACACATTCTCGGACGGAATGACGTCACGGATATGCGGCCTGGCCTTCAAGATCCTTTCAAAATGGCGGCTTCCGGTGTCGAACTTTTCACTTCTTTTTCATTAGGATCGCATCCATTTCAGAAGCTAAAACAACGGTGAGTAACTCAACTCAATGTGAACTTTTTATTGGTGATGGAAAAAAATACACGGTTTTTGGAGTGACCTACTCCTTTAAAGGCAAACCTGAATCTCCTCACCCCCGCCCCGCACGCCAAAAGAAAAAGGGATATTACACTGGGATTTCCTTAATTACTTTGCATGAAAATGTTGAAGATGTCTTTGCTTTTCAAACACACCTGATTAACCAGCACTACTCCAAGAGGGGATGCTTGAGAGGTAGAGATACTCGGTGCGAACACCATGTGTTGAAGACAACGGATGACAACCGATGGAGACACCAGCTCTGACACTCGATTAAGAGGAACCATTAAATGATGCAAGTTCTGTAGTAAGATGTAATAACAAAAAGAAAAGATGAGAGGATACAAGCAAGAAGTACATTCAACTATAGGCGCCAGTTTTAGAGGAGGACGTTTTCTTCTTGGAACTGTTACCACCAACACCTGTTAAATGGAGCTGATACAAAAATGTCTGAGGTCCGAAACCATCGGAGTTAGTTTTACAGTTCAAAATCACTGTTCTACTCTGAAGATGTGCACAATTTTCCTTATGTAATGACAAAGAAACTGAAGTTTTAAAGCGGGTTTTGTGTCATTATGCTGTACATTACGTTACGTATAATTATTTTTCTTAGCACTTTATAGAAAAATGATTATGGTAGTGTGATTTCTAAATGCCATTGTTACCTCTCCACTGAAGTCTTTTTTGATGAGTAATGAAATATTCCTGGTAATTGCCAATAGCACCGCCTCCACTTGAACCTAGTAAGAACCAAAGCATTCCTTCATTAAAAGGTATAACATTACAAAATAATAAGAAACCTAAGAATTTTACCAAACGGTGGCGACACAATGTTTCACTGTATTTTCTTAACCCACACACTTCAGCCATTCATCCATCCATTAGAACTAGTCCAAACACTCTCTAACCCAGGATGCTTTCCACTCAGTCAGAAATTTAAGAAAATATGGGTTCCAGGTAATACAAACAGTAAACACTTTTTTGATTTGCTCCATTGGACCATTCCAGGAAAAAAAAAACGGTGCTTCTCAGGACTACTACTCTCTTCGTCCTAGTGTTAAAAATAGGTCCTGGCAAATTTAATACTGGGAAGTGATCCTGCATTGGACTAGCTTCCCATATACACTGTAGGAGGGGAGTAAAAATACTCCTACACGTAACTGGTTGATGCTACAGAGACCGGGATGAGCCTCGGCTGTATGGGCCACTAGCCTGGTGCAGACTTTACTCATGGTGCAAGTTAACGGAAACACAAGAGGTCTATACAAGAAGCCCTACCGTATTAAACATGGGTAGTGCCCTACTGAGAAGAAGTTTTCCTTTACGAACTGATAGAAATTGTACAAAGAAATCATCATCGCAGCTGAAAAAAAATAAAAAAGGAAAAGGTATGAATACAAGTAAGGATAAGAAATGTAAATATATTTTCGAGTGTAATGATCAAAGACGACAACGCAATGTCAGTGAAATAAACAGTTTGAAGTGAAAGACATCTTCACAGAAATGACCGTTCATTTGGTTTTCCACAAAATCTGAAAGACTAGATTACATTGTAAAGGACTAAAATTACACATACAGCGTACACCACGAAATATTGACATGGTTGGATGTCTCAGTGTGAAGGTACTGTAAGGCAAGTTACACCTCAAGTGCCAATACTTTAATTTCAACTAGATCCAATAAGGAAACCTGCTATTGTTTGTATGACAGTCAATAGGCCATATATTTGTATTCTCAATATCGCACTGGAACTGTAGCTCATGCGGGAGAATATCATTAAAAGAGAACAATGTCATCTAACCGCATTAGCCTCAGTTGCAAGCTAGTTTCAGTCTAATACTGAGAATAATATTATCATGCCATTCATAATATGGTCAATTTAGTTGACATACTTTGTAGAATCTTCAACAGAAAGTTTCAACAGGTTAAACAGCTTTGTCACAGTGAGCTGCCTGGTTTCAAAGAGTTCATTCCTGAAACGAGAAACAACATTAAATACATCTCTCAAAGGAATAGTTTCACTGCATGTATTGTTGCTTAGGTGTGAAACCAGTGTGTGAAGTTGTTTATAAGTGCAAGAGCTTTTAAGCCTTTAGCAAACCTTTATGACTTCATAAAATGCTAGGAAGTTGGGGGGGGGGGGGGATAGACAAACATTCTTTGGCACTGAGACACAGTGTCCTACACTGCTGGAGATCACTCCAGTTTCTGTAGCATAAAGAAACTTGAAGTTTTGCTTCTCAGTCTGGATGGGATGCTAGTCTGCTGCAGGATACTCACCCCTCTCCCCCAGCATTTTATAGCACTCTCTTAAAACTTTGCTGTTAGCTAATTATACTCCTGGATGGAGAAGGGCACTGTAACAATAGTGTCTATGACCCTAGTAAGTGCTTGAACCTGCTCGATCCAGGTTCTAACATGCGATATGCTAATTGTAAGGTCACAACATATTTTGTTTGATTGCACAAACATGTAACTCTGCAAAAGACACATTGGAAAAAAAAAGTGGCCTAGCTGTCTAGTAGGTCTTTAATAGTACATTGTGTAAGTACGTACAGCTGTACATGCACATGTAAGCTCAAACTTTGTTACAATCATACCTTTCTTGTTCTTCAACATGAATTAACTTTTTCTCTAAACTTTCAATATTCAAAACACAATCATAGCTCTGGAAATAACAAGAAACACATCACAGCTTTTGTAAAACTTTAACATACATGTAAAACATGAATTGGGATTCAATAAATTCTCTAAAACTAAATGCAGAAAGCTTGACAAGGCCTCTTTCCCAATGACTCTTGGGGAAAAAGGTACGTAGCTCTAATCAAAGCCACATCAGAAAAGGTATAGATACCAACAAAATCGCATCAGTAACAAATTTTGAGATTAAAGAAGTTTTTTCAGGACTTGCTTTCCATAAGTTAAAAACCTGCGGGGAGTGTTGATAACTGGTTAAAGAACACATAATTGTTGATGAGCCAATGGCGTAGGTATCCAATTACAAAAAGTTGTACTCAGATAGCTGTCACTTGATAACCAAAAATACATACCAGGGAACCAATCATGATCAAGAATTTTGTCATACATACCATTAAATGTATTATCATCCATCATGCATACATAACAAAACTTTACCTTTTCTATAGTAAGTAGCAGCTGGCTGCGTCTCTTTGTGTCCTTCATAGGGGTTGAACTGCCTTGTTTTTCCTGGTTGGAGTAAAAACACAGATTAATGACCAAATAGTGGCATTTCACCTAAACTTCCAATTCTGCTAATCTACAAAATTATTACTTAACATGTGCATTACATCTCTGTAGGAACACAGAAAATGTTCTCTCCTTCTCAAAAAGTAGCACAACAGATCATACATTGTGATTGTCAGGGTAAGGGTTGTTCTGACGACATGAACTGTTGTTGGTGGCTGACATTTCCGCAACCAGAACAGCAGTCATCTTGACGCTGAAGATGAGTTCCACTTAGGCTGTTACAACAATTATTTTCATACCTACCTTCACTCAGACTATCAAACAATAGGAACATCTGAACCATTTACTATATTGGCACAACATTTTTTAATAATATTAAATAAAAATCTTTGAATGAGATGCAATAAGCTGAAAAAGGCAGTTTGTAACAACTTACCTGTTCTGATCCTTTACTGATATGCATCAAATCCACCATTTGCCTTGGATGCAGTACAGATGATGAGGACACCTTTCCTAAAGTACCTTGGAAGTCCACTGTGAAAGAGAAAACTCTCCTGTCAACTACAGTACTGTCTAAATGTTCAATAACTGAGAAACACAGTGGTGATCTTTTTCGTACTAGAAAGGAACACCACTAACAACATGTTTGTACCTAAAAACTACACAAAATATTCAACAAACACAGCAACTACACAGGTTCCAAGAGTGCAAACATCCCAGTTATCTTCTTTCACGTGAAAAATGATCTTAGAACACCAAGATGAAGACACCACATGAATTGTTGACAGAAGAGCAAATTGTACATGTAATTTGTTTTTAGAGATTTTTCCAGCACACACTATCCATCAATAAATACATCTCTTCTTACGGTTTTGCCTTTTTTTATGTACTGCTCACAATAGTGTCCCTTTAACAGTACATTTACATGTACTGTACCAACACTTTCTATTACATATTTTGTAATTAAGGTCATTTATAGGGGGACTACATTGTAAAAGCTTGTAAAGGTTTCTTTAGTCCTCCTCCATACATTCACATTTGTCTTAATTTAACGTGACATGTATTGACCAAAATGGAAATAAACTTGACTGACTGATTGATTAACACTTTTTTTCTACTCAATCTCACTCATCAACTTAACTAATCCTAGTGCTGTACATGCACCATTGTATGTGGTGCTCGGTGCATTTCAATTTGGTTATAAAATTTATCACCGAATTCAAGTGTGCCAAGCTTCCCGCAACATTTAATGCTGTTTAGCTCCCAGCAGGAGACTCCTATAGCAAACTGGTAGAGTTTCAGACTGCTGTGTGGAAGGTCACTGGTTGAAAATAGTTTGATGTATCACATTCACACACAAGACTTGATTTGGCAAATTGCATCAAAAGTTGATGGTGTAATTCGACTGTATTGTAACCACACTTTAAGTAGCACTTACTTGGAGTGTAGTTCTTTTTCTCTCTTTCAAACTGTGGCAAGGCCATCTTTGTTGTTTCTCTACCTGTCTTGCTATCTTGATCACTATGCTGTACACCTTCAGTTTGCTTTGCCTGTTCCTTAGAAGCCTTTCTCCTTGTATAAGTCTGCACAAAAAAAGTGAAGCATTTATCTACTACTAACTGTAACCAAAATGACAGTTATCCAATTCATTGCGCCAATAATGATTATCAGAACGAAAAGCAGATTATAATGTTAACAAACCAATACAGCTATTTTTATCATTCTTTATTTATTTTATTTCTTGAACCTACTAACAATCTTGCTTTCTTAAATTCAAGATAAAATAAAGATTATTGTGTTACAATGTGATGTATATGATTATGTAAATCAAGATTTGGTTTGTTAACTTCTGATTAATTAAGGAAAATAAAACAAAACATGCTTTTCCTCATTGGTTAAAGCATAAAATTAAAAAAAACAAACAAACAAACAAAGAATCAAAGAGCAGAAAGAAACATTGCAACTGAATGAAAAACAATTTACCACCTGAGGCTTTGTGCTTGCAACGATTTTGTTTTCATACATTGAGGATCAAATGCATTGCAATGACATTACTAACTTGAAAATAATAATCATCTAGTTCTGGTTCATTGCTTGTTAGTTGAAGTAGCTGAATCTTGATCAACCATTCCTTCTCTCTTCTTGTCATGAGACCGGCATATGGATCATCTTGTCTTGGGCCACTCTCAACTGTATTCAATATACTGTGAATTTTCCTCTCTAAATCAGTAAACTGGTGATGGTGTTCACCCCTGTCCTGCTGTCTAGGTGAGCGATTATCATTGGAGAATCGGTTGTCATATTGTTGTCTTGAATAGTTCTGTCTTGGGTCCTGAAATCGTCTGTTGTGAAGCTGAGGGCTGACAAACCTTCCAGGGTGTTGTGGACTCATTGGAAAGTTCATCATGTTCCCTCGCATCATCATGTGGCCTGCAATGGACAATACAAAGATCAAAAAGGATGATCAGACTCTATTAAGCACTGACTTTTGTAATTTGTTTCTTGGACTTGCAGCTGACAAAAATCTTGCACAGTACATGAAGCTTTACTTTGGGCACAACTTTAATCTAAAAGTTTAAGCCCACTATGATAATTGCAAGTTCTACTGTTCATGAAACATTTATTCAAGACATATTCCACCATGTACACAAAAAAATAGACGAATAATTCTTAAACTCAAATTCATCAAAAAATTCTCAAATTCTGAAATTCATAAAGTTTAGCAGAGGAAAAATCATGACAACAAACATACTGTGACTGTAGTTTGGAAAGATGACAATTTCACCATTAACCAGACTTAAGCCAGAATTTAAATTAGAAATACATTTACATTAGAAATGATAAGATTCAATTTAGATCTTCAAATTCAAACACTGAACACCATGCAAAGGTGACATCATAATTTTCAATCAAGCTTTGAAAAATACATGCAAACACGGTAGCATACACTGTATGGGAAATTAGAAATCCAAATCCTTTATGGCAGACACTACACAACACATATCCAAAACAGGTACATTTGTAAACCTGTGAAGCAATTTATATGTAACATGAACATCAACTTACATTGTATGATTTGGAGCAAACCTGTTTTCAACCAAGATTCCCTTTTATAAGATAGCACAAATGTAGTTTAATACCCACCAGGATCGGAGTGTATCATGGGATATGGATGTCTTGGAAAAGGTTGCCCTCTTGGTGTTCGCATCAAGTGAGGACTTGGGCCTGACATACCAGGCATAGGACGCATTCCGTGCAATCCAGGAATTCCAGGCATTCCAGGCATACTTGGAATGGGGTGCTTGGATGGACTGGGTCTGTGTTGAAACATATGGGAAGGTACTGGTGGTGTGTGCTGCAAACAACAATTATAAATATAATTAAAAGTCAATTTAACCAGAATCTCTCTCTACGTGCATGTATCCAATCCAATCCACCTTTACAGCTGTAACTTGCATTACTTGTCTGTTATTTTGAAGTCCGTATTTGTGGCTGCTGCTTAGCTATCACTGATGACCATGGTACAATACTAACCATCCTGGCTGCAGGAGAATGAAAGCCTGGAGGTGTCATCATAGGTCTTGGAATACCAGGAGGTGGTTGTCCAATCATCAACTTGCGAGGTGTCTGTTTTGGCCCTTCTGGCACCTGTTGCAGAGCATCATCCGTTCCAGTAAGTTCTTTCTCTAAGTCCTCCAGTTTTATTGCATTTACAGGCTGAGGCTTCTTCATAAAACGACTTGGTGGTACAAGGCCTTGGCGTGGCACAGCTTGCACAATTGAGTCATCCTATAAAGACAACAAAAGGTGATGATCAGAACACAGTGAAACAATACAAGTATCTGATAAGAGTGCTGTTTTAGAAAAAAAAACCTGTATCGCCTTACAATGATTTTCACTTGGGCATTGATACTAATTCACAGTTGATATGGTTTGGATTACTGTGCTATGTGATTGGCTTAAAATATTTGTGCCACTTTGTCAGCCAATCAGAAGTAAAACCCAAAACCAATCATGACTTACTTGCACATGTTTTCCTGCACTTCTCATCAGTCATTTTGCTTTGAGTTTTGATAGGGTCACTAGAATGTCTGTGTCCTTTGTCAATGGCCAAAGTGATTACTTTGGTTTTGGTTTCACATGTATGGCACTAAATTAAAAAGCATTCTATGCAAACCATCTACATGTACATGTACCAACCACAACTTCTTCACTCTTACAATAATTAAGTTTAAATGTATTCACATCTCAAATCCCACTTTATAATCACTGTTTCTGAGGAACATTGATTTAATTCCCAAACACCACATGAAGAGACATCAGGTTCACCACACAAATCACCTAAACTTACTCACCTCAAAGGCTGGTGAGAAAGGTCTTCTTGGCATGCGCTTCCTTTCTCCCTCTGCCTTTAGTATCTCTTGTAGTGGTGATGGCTGAGTATTCACAGGTCCTTTGTTTGTGTTTTCTTTATCAAGTTTGGAAGGTGAGCCCCATATACTGGAGGATGGCGATATCTTCAAAAAATAATCAGTTTAAATACATAGTTTCCTAACAGAACAGATGTATGGATAGAGAATGGTTGAAAGATGTAGATCTACGTAAATTTGCAATACATGTAATTCAGAAAGGAAAGAGCTATGGTATCTTAAACTCCACATAATGAATGATAGTGATATGTCAAGGGGCTTATGGAACTACAGTGGCAATGCCATGTAGAATAGCAATGAAAACAGAAATTTCTGCATGTACTGCACTGAGAATCTCTTGAATCTCCACGTGAATACATTTTCAGTAAGATTTTTTATGGCTAGGACCATCCTCAGCTCAAAATGTTAACACTGCAGCATTACATTCAAAACAGATTATAAGGGGAAATTTGATGTCATGGTTCCCCACCCCACCCCCACCCACACCAAAAAAGGAAGATTTGATAATTTCATGTTGTCATCTTGCAGCGGATAGTCAAGTAATGTACTGTATAATGCACTTACTGGGCTTACTAAATCCCTGTTGCCATTGTTATTGTGAATCGTGTATAAAATTCATATTAACCAGTGTCAGCCAACCACCAAGCAGTTTTGGGTTTTGTAAACTCAACCTAGTTAGTACTACAAATAATGTGCATTGCTGCATGCCATAATTATTATTATTTAAAACCAAAGAAACTGTGAAACTCTTCTTGACAACCCTCATAAAACCGAAGAAGACTAGTACAGGTATGAGTAACGCATAGATTCAGTCAGAGCCAATTACAGAGCAATTACAGTGTTTTTGTTGTTGTTGTTTTTTCAGTGTACATGTAGTCTTCATGGTAGCACTACATGTACATGCACTTTTTAATACCAGAGTAATTATAATAAATTATTATTATACAACTACGTTTAGTTGTACATGTATGTACCTTATGCATCAAGTGTCAAGTGAGTTATTGTATTGTGACATAGTGCACCTGCAATACAATGTACTATGTATGTTAATACAGTGTTAAGGAAAGAGCTTACCAGATCATGTAATGATGTAGCTGAAGTTGGACTGGAGAGAGGTGATGTGCCATCCCAAACTGGGTTTATACCTGATGGGTGTTTGATGTCCTGGCAATAAGAGTAGAAAGTCATGTAATTACACAACTTCCCCCCTAAAGAATAATATATCTACTTGATAAGATAATCAGACCTCTGCAGTAAGGTGAGGGCTAAACGCACTACTTGGACATGTACGTACAAGTTAAATTACTATTTCACGGTATGCTGTTTTTGTTTCAAGCACTGATCAGAAGTTTTGGACAGATCCAATGTACAGTGTAAAGTGAATAACAATACACAAGTAATTTCGCAAAATACTGTAAACTTGAAAAATAAATTTACATTTGACAAGAAAGAGAGACCTTTGTACCACATGTCAACTGAAGAATAGCTACAACAGAACACATGTCTAGTACATTAGCCTGTTAAACAAAATAAGGGGGATGTGTGTACAGATATTAGATTTTATACCTTGTACTTTGATGAGACTCTGGGGATGGGTATAGAGTCACCTTCATCATCGTCAACCAGTTTGGTTAAGTTCTGCTCAAGAATTTCCTGTTCAATTAGGTTATATAAATGCAGTTAATACAAAAGGAGTGTCTGGCAAGTCAAGGAAACAATATTTTAGAATAGATTTCCTTCTTCATCTACAGGAAATAAACACAAGTTTAGGAAGCAAAGCAAAGAATGCTTACTGGCTAAGTTACTGAAAAAGACACAAACAATCTTGGAGGTCCTGGGAATAACAATGTACCTGTACATGTTGCAGCCACATATATACATGTATGCAGCTAAAAGCATAGGATACCAAATAATTACCCAAAATGGATCTGGAAAATGCTTCTGAAGCATATTTTTCAAAAACTACATTTAATTAGCATTAGCTTCATGTACACAAAATTTCTCTCCAAGAAATAAAATTCAAAGAAATACAAAACTACTTTTTCATGTTGACAGTGTATATAGCTTGTATATAGCGGCAGTGAATTTGTGGGAACTTAAAATTTTGAATTTCTCACAAACTTAAAAGTTGCATTTATCTCGGGGTAGTAGAGAAGTCAGACAGTACCTCTTCTCGATCTAGCTCATTTTCAGAGTCATCATCCTTGGCAGTCTCAACAGCTCTTGACAACTTTGATTTAGGATCATCATGCTCTGATCCAAGTCCCTTTTTCCTGAGCCAATCATCAAAATCTGCTCTTGCTGCATCTTCATTCTGTATACCTGCTAGTTTTCTGTGAGCAATTTCCCAGTCATCTTCTGTAAAGAAGTAAACAATTTTGAAATTAAAATCAGCATTGCAAACAAGGTTTTGATGTCTTCACAACACCAATGTCAAGGTTAAGTGGCAAATAATATTACCAGTAGGCTTATTGTGTATCATGGGTGCTAACAGCTAGTCTAACAGTCTAAAAACAACTCATTTAACTTTTATAAAGCATCTGGTTACCTCTGCTTTTTATCTTGTGAAATGGAAGTGGCAAGCCTTTATAACACATGATTAGTTTCTGGTTGTGCAAAAACTATTATAACTGTATTTTGTTTTCTAAGCCAGAGGAGAGCTGTCAGCAACACTAATGGCACTATTGTGGAGTTTTAAAATCATACCTCAAGTAGTTTACATGGTATCATTTCCATGCACATATTCTTAGAGTCTTTAAAAATATTTTGGCTCTTGAGTATCATGGAAGCTAAATTCTAAGTAACTCTTCAAAGAAATATGTTTCGCTCTTTTAAGAAACATGCTGATATCAGCATTTTTGTTTGAGATTCAAGGCTAAAATTTTATCTCTGAAAAGTGTATGGCTACCCCCAGTTTTCTTCTTGGATTTCAATAGCTCTTGCTGAAATATTCCTTTTCTACATGGTCCTAATTCGGCCCAAAGACCTTTTGAATTTGTAGCCACTGTCTCTAAACATACGACTTCGATGACAAATATGGGTCACTTGAAAGAGCGAGGACGCAAGAAATGACAGAAGCAATACACTACCAAAAAAACGACGTAAAAACTGCAGCATTATTTTACGGCAAATTACAAACAAACAGGAGAAAAATTGTCTCTAGCGTTTTTACTGCTAACTTTGCATTAAACCAACAGTTGTAAGCTTACAAAACAAACCAGGAAAGAGCCTTCATTCAACGCACTTTCAAGTGAATTTACGACGTGGTTCCGTCAGTTACTCAAATACAAGCGCGTCTTTTGAAAATTCGACCTTAAATTAACGTTATAACGCGTCAAATGACAATTTACCCAAAGCTCCTGCTCCAAATGTATCGTCATTTAGCTGATCATAGTTAGCTCCCTCTTCGAGATTCGTCAGCGATGGGTCTAATTCGGACAAGTCCTCGTCCTCAAAGGCCTACAATAATGAGAATTATTAGTTAACAGTTAAGTAGAAAAATGTTCTTGGAATACTTGATAGTCCCAATTAAGAATTATTTTGTTCGAGAGATAAATTAAATGGTAAACGTACAGGAATCTCTGGATTGAAACCAAAGAAAGTGTCCGCCATGTTGACATGTTGGACGCATAACCACTGCGCATGCCATGTGCTATATATCGTTTTCGTACCCAGTCCTTTGCGTTAATTCAATTTACGGGAGCAAGACGAACCACACATGCAGTTTTGCAATGTTATCAAAGAAGTAACGTAAATGGGTCTACACATAGCACGTTCTACTCCACCCCCTCCCCTTGCCGCAAGGCCAATGAATTAATTGATTTAAAACTAACATAAACGTTTACACCTTATGGGTCTTCTGGCGTTTTTAGTTTTACCGCTTTAGCGGACAGTAAACCCCTAAACCATCCCAATGGTGCACTCTACACTTCAACTTTCTTTTAGAAAAGATACCAAAAAATCTGGTTTCCCATCACAGAATGATATTAATAAATTTCGATTAGAGATTCATAGATTATGTATTGAAACGGGTAGACACACAAAACTGAAGACTCCTATAAATTTGAGAATCTGCTCTTTCTGCCATTCAACTGAAGTTGAAAATGAAATACACTTCCTTTTTCATGCCAGTTATATGATGGGTTAGGTCAAGAATAATGGCTCCTGGTTACGTTTAAAATTCTTTAATGAAATAACAGTTAGATATTAATGCAAAAGATTTGTTCCTCTTTAACGGCATTGATCCTACTATAAGTCGATCAACTGTTGCTTTTACTTTTCCGAGTTGCCTTTTGCGTCTGTTTCAAAACGAGTCTTCGTGCGAAAATGTGTTTGTCCCACTCTGCCTTCAGATTCATACAGGTTCATTCAATATGACTCGTTTTGAAAAGGTAGAGGCTCAAGGTACCTCGAAAATGGCCTATTTCGCTTGTAAAATAAGTTTTATTTTTATTTTCGATGGTATTATATTTTCTTTAGTACGTTTAAATAGGTAATGCCATATATTGTTATGGAAATACATAAATAAATTAATGTTGTCGTTGCTTTTCTTATCTACACGCGATGTTACAAATTCATCCTTATTTGATTAATGACTACACAGGAATTTCGACAAGTTTACAGTTCAGATAATTGACAAAATGAAAATCTGCTTAATATTCTGTCAGGAATGTTCGTCGGGATTACGATTAAGTACATCTCTGAACATTGTCAGAAGATCGATGGATAGAAAAATCCAGTTGTATCTCGGAGCAAACAAAAGAGGTGCAAGAATGACGTTATTACTGCATTTAGCGATCAGATCCATTCTCTCAGGACTAAAGAAAACTCTTGCCACCTCTTTGTTAAGTAATAGAGGTGACCGCAAATAAATTTAGAC
This sequence comes from Orbicella faveolata, assembly GCF_042242905.1. NCBI lineage: Eukaryota > Metazoa > Cnidaria > Anthozoa > Scleractinia > Merulinidae > Orbicella > Orbicella faveolata. The sequence continues at coordinate 27,595,070 of NW_028301536.1, read as the reverse complement.
CTTGAGTTTCAACTGCCACTTGACTTGTTGAGACTATACTCAGGTTGCATCAGGTTTTGTCATAGGCAACTGCGCTTTCATCTAGTTCAGCCTTGTGAGCAGAGACAAAATTATCTGTAATGCCGTGACAGCAATATTTCTTCCCAATATCTCTTAATCTGCAGATGAACTTTTTTTCTATTGAGGAGTCATTAGCGACAACAACGTCCACTTGTTTGCAGTTGGGGTTTAATTCACACTTTTAATTAATTGCACGACTTGCTGCACGACATGTTTTGACAACTCTAAATCGGTGACGCACAAAACTGTACAGTACATACAGCGTTAAACAAGTTCAGTGATGAGTGGGAAGCCGAGAACACGAGAAGCACTCAAGATAAAAATCCAAAACAATTTATCAACACAAGACAGTTAATGCAGGAATTTCTTGAAGATGACGTCGGGATGGTTTCTTCCGAGGGAGGACAGCCCCTCAGTTGTATCAAATCGAGTTTTCATGATTCGTCGTCTGAATAAGATGGAATCCCAGCGTCTTGGCAATCGACTAGATGGCTTGAGCGCCGAAGTAGAGCAGACCAGATCGCTCATATCGCGGGAACAAAAAGAGCTGAGGAAACAGTTAACACAAATACAAGAGGTGAAAGGAAATCCACCAGTTAGTGCCGAGAGGAGGAAATTGTCTCAAGAGCTTCATTCTTGTAACGAAACCCGCCGACATGGCTCATCAGGTGAGACGCCAGGGGTACAGCAAAGATACCGCTCATTGTCTACAGGTGACCGTTACAGTGGGGCCCCTTTAACCCAGCTTCCACTGGTAAATGGACGATCGAGAAGCCACAGTGGCAGCACCACTGTTCGTTTAGGAAATGAAGACCCTTCCAGGGTCTTTCGCAAGTTGTCAGGGCGTTCAAATGGAACAAAACGTAACTCACATTCAGAAACTTGGCCAGGTATTTCAACCTTTGTTAAATGTAACGATAAGCCACGGCAAAGAAGCCTCAGCACTGGCACACACCCTCGATTTTCCACCTGGGAAGCAATTGGTAAAAATGAAGTTACTACTGGCCTTAAAAGAGATAACGTGGGGGCATCTTCTAGAATTGAGTCTGAGAAATCAGGAGTGAATGGTACATGGAGACAGGATCATTTAGACCTTGAACTAACGCAAAGTTCAACCTGGGCTTGGAAAGAAACGAGAAGGTTTCTTCCGAATAAGAGCAGTACCACAGTTGCGTCTGAAGATGAGGGTAACCGCAGGTATAAGGGGAACGACGCCATGATCAGTGGTCAAAATAGCGAGCTTGCATCAACGCGTAAAGAGCGAAGACAGCGTAGCTTTAGCACCAATAGCGCACCGACTATTTCAAGAGGAAGAGTTGCTGAAACATGTAAAGGGGAACCAAACAAAGCAAACAAGATAAGCTCTGATCAGCCAGTTAGCCCTGCAAGCTCAAAAGAGAGGCGTTACAGCACGAATTGTAGACCAAAACTGGTAAACGGAGAAGTGGTTGATGTACCCGTTGACAAAAAAAACACGAACAGGAACAGCGATCGTCAGGGCGTTGCTGTGCAGTTAATCTGGAGACAGAGAAGCTTAAGCACTAACTGTCCTCCTGTGATATTAGAAAATGAAACTGTCATTGAAAGCGTCAACAACAAAGACTCCTTTAATCCTCTTGCTAGTGTTGACGACGACAAACAAAGAAATGCTTCGAGATCAGAGGGTCAAGAAAAAAACCCTTTCAGCAAACATGCCATGAGCGATGTGGATATTCCTAGTAAAAGCTGCCAGCATATTTCTGCAGTTGGAAGAAAGAACAAGACTGAATACGTTCACGATAACGAACTTTCACTTCCGCGATTGTAGAAGAGTATTAGTTTCTAGTATTCATATTAGTTAGCTTTTCAGCAAAACTAGCTAGATCCAGTGAGGCTGGCAATGCACGAAATCTATTCGAGCGCAAACTGTAAATCGTTTCAGTGACTTTCTCGCGGGAGTCTCGCACTTTTACATCCTTCACCAAGGCCCGTCCACACTGCGCCAAGAAATATAAAAACGGAGTCAGGCTTCACACCGAAAACGCTTCAAACATTTTTCCGTCCACATTACGCCGGAGAAATTTAAGGTTAGCGTTACTAAAATGATTTATGAAGACGTCATCCTTTTCGAAAACCTCAGTTTTTTAAATGTTTTGTGTCCACACTAAAACGCAAGGCCGCCGTTTTCAATTTCCTCCGGTTTGAAGAGCGTTTTCGGTCAGGATTGGTGTGGACGGTAGACCTAACCGGAGAGATAAAAGCTGCGTTTTCAAATTTCTCCGGCGTAGTTCGGATGGATTCTTAGGGTCTTTTGGTACAGTCTGTAACCACCCAACAAGTGAGCTCAGTCAGTCTGTTATTGTAAGAAAACGGCGGGCGGTTGGCGCAAATTAAGTCTGTGCGCCACACACAGGGGAGCAGGGGAGGGGAGCAGGGAAGGCGCAGTGGTGAGAGCGCTGCCTCCCACCAATGTGCCCTGGGTTCAATTCACGGACCCGGCGTCATATGTGGGTTGAGTTTGTTGTTGGTTCTCTTCTCTGCTCCGAGAGGTCTTTCTCCGGGTACTCCGGTTTTCCCCTCTCCTCAAAAACCAACATTTCTCAAATTACAATTCGATCCTTGAATGCACGGACATTTCTGAACGAGTTCTTTGAACTCCTTGGTGCTCCGGGGGTAAACAAATTACATTTAAATTTTTTAGAGAATCCAGCAGTCCAGAGGCATATCATTAATTAGTTTGAATTTTGATTATTGGACGACAATTTTTCTCCATGAACTACTGGTTGTGGCTACCATGGCGGTAAAATTCTCAAGAACGGGTGAGTTCCAGTTGACTGGCTCGCTTATTATGTAAAGAAGTCATGAAAGAAAAAACCGATGCTAGCTACCGCTAGGATTTTTTTCCGAGGGTGAAACTGGAGGTCCGGCTCGCCACGGACCCCAACGTGCTTCCAAGCTACTACTAGTTCCAGTTGCTATAGATCTTCACAACACTCCGTCATGTCATGTCATGCAGTCACAACGATGTGCCTTGAGAATTGAGAAGGATTGAGAACGTAGAAACACACAAATAGGACAATGCCCGTGGTAGTTTATCTTGACGCAAGGATATTCCAAGATTCGAAAAGTTTAAGTCTTAAAGACGCATCTATATAATGTAAGAATACTTCTTTCAATTACTTTTTTTTTGTCTTTTATATATGTAAATAGTTTTGTAAGATAATAAAGGAAGAATTGGATCACTCGGGTAATTAAAATCGGGCTTCTTTCTCCCGGTTTACGCTCTGCGCAATTTGGGACTGTTTCTACTCTTGTTGGTTGTAGGTGAAAAAAAAGATCGGCGAGTGCGAACCACGGATATGACAGCTGCAGCTCCTTGTAGTAAAATGCATGGCAATTGCATTTCTTGTTTGTTACATGTCATTGTGATAACCGCATTTAGAAGCCTGACGTTGATGATTCCAGTACGCACACCTCCTGTCTGTATATCGTAATATATAGATTTAGCCAAGCATAGAGGCGGAGCTCCTATGCCGCTTTGTTCAAAACCCGATTCAGCGAACCCAGCATAAGCGGTAATTTTCATTTGAGTTTTGTAACTTAGCGGTAAGGTTTTCTGTTTATATTCTTGGCCTTCTGTTTTGATTTTGGATAATCTCAAGCTTTGACCCTAAAGCAGTGAAAAACACTTGTATAGATGATAAATTTCTATTTCGGTCAACTTTTGATCCCGCTTTGTTAACCCAATTTCCGAACAACCAGGCCCTAATTACAACAAATTAATCTGATATGAGCCCGCGATCCAATCGAAAACAAGTACTTGGCCAGCCTTCAACTTTTAAAAACACATGACCTCGATGAGCTATAAACTTGAGCCCGTTATATGGTCACGTATTACTGGTCAGCGAATACCTTGTTTTGACAAGTGTCAATTGACCATAACATGGATGTCAAATATCAAAGACGTTCGCTGTAAACTAAGACTTGATATTAGCTGGAGTATGGCCGCCATGTTGCGTGACGTCGATGTCGTCTTTGAGCGCACGCGCCCGCGATCCATGTCGGTAGCCGTGTTGACCATTAAAAAAGAGTTCCACGGGTTTCTATTTCAATGCATACATGTAGTTCTGTTCCTATAGTTAGGGTGCTCCGCTGGGCGGCCCTTCGGGCCTCCGTAGCTCCCTAAATTGAACCGCCATCTTAAAACAATGTCCAACATCTCAGGTCTAAGAACGTTGTTCCTACTACCTTACTAGTTCTTGTCTTTACATCAGGACAGTCTACTGTCGCCTGTAACTTAATCTCTCGATATTAGAATCGCATCTCCTTTACGGATTGAAAAGAGGATGATGTCAAACAACAGCCATGAAAGTCTAATATGGCCGCCATCTTGAAAGGAAGTGCAACTTTGTCTATTACGTTTTTTAAATTTGTAGTAGCTTGGTGGTTTTTGTGTGGATTTCAAGAGATAAAATTGTCACGTAAAAGTTCATCTCTCGATGGTAGAATCCCATCTCATCAACAGGTGAAAAAGAGACTGATGTCAAACATCGGCCATGTTAGTCTAATATGGCCGCCATTTGAAAAGGAAGTCCAACGTCTCAGGTCTAATAACGTTTTTCCTGGTACCTTGCCAGTCTTTGTCTTTAAATTAACACAGTCTACTCTCGTCTGGGACTTAATCTCTTTTACTGGTTGAAAAGAGGATGATGTCAAACCACAGCCATATGAGTCTAATATGGCCGCCATCTTGAAGCGAAGTGCAACGTTTCTGCTCTAATAACGTTCTTCCTAGTACCTTGTTAGTTTTTGTCTTTACATCAAGGCAATCTACTTTCACCTCAAGCTTTATTTCTCGATATTAGAATACCATCTCTTTCACGGATTGAAAACAGGATGAAGTCCAAAAAACGGCCATGTTAGTCTCATATGGCCGCCATCTTGAAACGGAGTGTAAATTTTCTGGTCTGATAACTTTTTATGTAATAGCTTGGTAGTAGTTTTTGTGTGGATATCGAAATATGAAAATGGTACGTAGAACTTCATCCCTCGATGGAAGAATCCCATCTCTTCAACGGGTGAAAAACAGAATGATGTCAAACATCGGCAGTGTTAGTCTGATATGGCCCCCATCTTGAAACGAAGTCCAACATCTCAGCTCTAATAAAGTTTTTCTTAGTACCTTGCTAGTTTTTGTCTTTACATGAAGACAGTGTACTGTCGCCTGGAACTTCATCTCTCGATATTACAATCCCATTTCTTTCACGGGTTGAAAGGAGGATTAAGTCCAAACAACGGCCATGATAGTCTAATATGGCTGCTATCTTGAAGCGAAGTGCAACTTTTCTGGTCTAATAACTTTTAATGTACTAACCTTGCTGTTTTTGTGTGAATATCAACATATAAAACTGTCACTTAAAACTTTATCCCTCGAGGTTAGAATCTCATCTCTCTAACTTTTTAACTAAGTTATGGTCAATGTGAAACATTGACCATGTTAGTCTAATGTGGCCGCCATCTTGAAACGAAGTCCAGCATCTTAGGTTTAATGTCATTTTTCTTAGAACCTTGATAGTCTTTGTCTCTATATCAAGAGAGTCTACTCTCGCCTGGAACTTGATTTCTTGAAAGTAGAATTCCATTTCTTTCACGGTTTGAAAAGAGGATGAAGTCCAAAGAACGGCCATGTTAGTGTAATATGGCTGCCATCTTGAAATTTTCTGGTCTGATAGCTTTTTATGGAGCTAGCTAGCTTGGTAGCTGTTGCGTAGATGTCAAGATAATATAAAGATTTAGCCAAGCCTAAAAGCAGAGCTCCTGGGCCGGGTTGTTTAAAGGCTGATTAAGCTATTAGAGAATAAGTGAGAATTTTGATTTGAGGTTTGCAACGTTGTTGAGTTTTTGTGAGGTTTTCTCTTTATATTGTTCGGCCTTCTGTTTTGAGATTGAAGGGTCTCAAACTAGAATGCAGCCCATGACCCAAAAGCAGTGAAAAACATTTGTATGCAAGAAAAAAAATATACTTTGATTAACTTTTAATCTTGGGTTAGCGTTAACCATTTTCCGAACAACCTGGCCCTGATCGTTGCCCTGAATACAAAAATTAACCTGACATGAACCTTCGACCCTATCGAAAGCCAATACTTGGTCAGTGGTCAACTTTAAAAAAACACATGACCTCCATGAACTCTTACCCTGAACGCAATATGGGCACCTGGTATTGGTCAGGGGATAGCATGCTTTGACAGGTGTCAATTGTCCATAACATGGATGTCCAATTTCAAAGACATGCTGTAAACCAAGACTGCATAACTTGGTATGGTCGCCATGTTGTGCGACGCCGTCGTCGTCGTCGGGCGCATGCGCCCGCGAACCATGCCGCTAGCCAGGTTGACCATGAAAAAAGAGTTGCATGGGTTTCTATTTGTATGCATGCACGTGGTTCTGTTCCTATAGTTATGGTGCTCCGCTGAAGGGCTGCCGGAGCTCCACTACAATTCCGGTTATAAACTGTGGGCTACAACCTCTTAAGAGACATTGAATGGGCTTGCATAACGTGTTAAATATAACACATAGAAATGAGCCCATAAAAAATAACTTGAAACAAACATCCAGCGGTGTCAAAACACGTTTTCCATTTCCAAGCTGGCTTTTTTTGCGACTCCGTTTGGCCAGGCCTTGCATGCACTTGCGTTGACTTGCGCTCACTTCGGTCTTGATCAAATTTGTTCGCAAGTCAACGTAAATTTTTCACCGTTTGGCATCGCAACCCAAGTTAACGCAGGTTGAGTGACGTCCATTTGCGTGATGGTTACATTTTGGCCGGGCGGCACTAAGCCCATAGCATTGAAATAGGTTTTTATGCGACTTGCATGTATTTTCGAGGAAACTTGCGAGTCCGTTTGGTCACTCAAAGCAAGTACTTACGCAAATTCAACTTGCGGCTGCGGCGTCTCGCGAGTCCGTTTGAAATGGTAACCGCCTGCGGCAGACTTCTAAAGGGAAATGTAGACGCACGCAAGCCAAAATTTGTGAAGCTGAGGTCAATTTAGGGAGCCTCCTCATCATGGATAACACCAGCGGTACACAAATAAAGCCCTTTAGGGCGTTGAGTAAAGTCGAAGGCCTGATTTAGAGATGTCCTGAGTTTCGGCTTTTAAAGGGAATCCTTGTTTACAATATTTGTCTCATTAGCATAAACGAATCAGTTTCTGATGGAGCTACAAAAAAAAATCAGGGTTGAATATTGAAAGGTCATAGTACGATTAACTCTGCCAATGAATTTAAGCCTGATATATTAATACTTTTTCTAGGACGCGGGTTAGAAACAACAACAACAACAAAAACAAATTACAAGGAATTTGCGAGATCATTAACACTTTTACCACCCAGAAATTTTGCATGATTATTTTGAAAGCCAATATCCTCTTTAATACTACACCCAAAGAGCTAAAATTTCCATCATGTACTACGTTTCATTGCCTTTTTAACTGCTTGGAGTCATTTCATCTAACATGGTGCCTTCTGCACGCAGAGCGATATACTAATGAGTGAGCAATGACGTCAGCAAGAATCCCCTATAACTGTTGTACTAAACAGTTTCTTCGACCTGAAAGTAAACGTTTAAATGTATCTCAAACCCTATTTTTTGGCGGCAAAAATTAAACTACCGAAAAATTGATGCTGTGAGCCTGTGACGAGAGTGATGGACTCTGTATTTTGGCTCAAGGCAAAAACAACGACCATCTAAGAATGGCAGCCAAAATTGACTTAGCCTGCGAACAGGCTTCCGGCGAGGTCGGAAAAAAAAATTCGGCGAGTGCCAAACCGAAGAATTCGGAGAGCTAAGCGATCGGGGCGGTTCGGGCTCACCGGGAGCCTGTTCGTAGGCCAAAAGTGACTGGGCTTTTCGGCCCTCTGATTGGCTGTCTGAAGATAAGATGTTTAGAGGGGCAATTTACGAACAAACTTCCCAGCCAGAGTCTTCATTGGACTCATTGATGAATACCTCATTGTTCGAGCGGCACGCTAACCTTGAGATTATACATATACAGTATATATTTTGTTCTAATCCCTTATTACAAGCCAGCAGATCAGGCAAATTGTGGCCCGATCAATCGTAGCCTACAGAACAGGCGGATTAGCGGGCTCCAGCACGATACACAAGCGCGCGCGCGAAGCGCGAGAACGAACGCAAAGCGCGAGATGAGAAAATTTTTTCTCCCCTCGCGCTTCGTGCACGGGCTCGTGTATCGCGCTAGAGCCAGCTAATCCGCCTGTACTGCAGGCTAGATCGATCGTGCATGGAGAAGGATACGAAGAGAATCTGAAGAATTTTAAGCAGGAACCCCGCAGAGCCGGCTGCCAAACTGGATTTAGGTAAAAGGATATTTCTAATGAGTGATAGTCGACAATAAACCTGTGGAGATTGTATATCTTATATAAGGATTTGTTTATTTTTGACTGATTGTGGTTGATTCAAATTTCTTGTGATTGGTTTTTAACTGTCTTTCCACCTAATAATCTTCTACTAGCATTGTCGAGATCATTACCGGAGAATTTTGCACCCTTTTAACACGCCAAGTTCGAAAATTAATGAGCATCGGTGCCAAACACGGAAGTTTTTGCCTATTCCGCGCCTCATTTCTTTTTTAAGTCGAAAGTCGTGAAATGCTGAGTGATTGATTAAATCACACCTACTAACGCCGTTACACGATAACACTGCCGAAAGAATTTGCTCGAGGGTGATATGACAGATTTTGTTGAAGATCTTGTCAAGGCCTTCCAAAGTTCAAACAAGCGAACGTGGACTGACAGGGGTGAAAAAACTATTTCAAGGTCGATCAACATTTAGGGTTTTTGCGATCGGTAAACCCTCTCTATAATATTTCATGTTCCATTGAAATACGACGTGAAATGTTGAATTTCAACTGAGCCTACGCTTTCACGGGTCGTGGAACGCCTTCAAGACACCGGAAGACATTCCATTGAATCGAACCTCTTCGTTCAACAAAGAAAGGCTTGCTTTTGATCTTTCTTCAAAACCAGGATTAATATCTATACGTTGCTTTAGAGGAACATTGGAAACTATCTTTCGATAATCTACAGTGGAAAGATTTCCGACAAAGGAGTCATTGAATAATGTCTGTCAAGCGAAAGGGAGATCTGTCAATTTTCAACAGAGATCCTCCTTCGTGTTTCTCCAATCGTGTGGCTAGAGTACGCCGTTCGAACAGCTTAGAAGACAGGCTTCTTCAGGACAGGCTACGATCAATTCACTTGGAACACACCATTAGAAACCGTCATATACACAAGGAAGAAAGGACGCTTGTAAAGCAGTTAAACGGAATCCACACAGTGCGAGAAACGCCGCCAATAGGACTACAAAGACGAAGGCTACTACAGACTAATACGGGCAATCCAAGTTTACTCCAAAAGGCCAGCAACACTGATCGTTTTGTCCAGAAACGGGCTCATTCTGCCCAACCACCATCAGTACATAGCCATTCACCCTCCCATGTAACGCAATCCACTGCTCTAACGCAATACCCAGGCCCAGACTGCCGATGTTCCTACACAGGATACAGACTGCGTCGGTCACCCACCATATCAACAAGCCTAGATTGCAAGCTTCCTAGATCAGCAACGTTTCCTTTATTTCTCTCGGCTACCGAATTCAGAGAAAGTTTTGGCTCTAATACAACACATGAGACGGACACCTGTAAAAACAGTCATGGAATTCCAAACGCGTACGTACAAGATGAGACACAGATCGGGTTAGGTTCATGTCGACTGCCGACTATTGACAACAATAAATCATGAAATCTGATTCTATTGTTCTTCAATCAGTTCATCATGAAAGTTTTTCAAGTTTTTAATTCTTCAACGTTTTTATCAAATAGGTGAACAAATACCAACTAAACGACCTTTCAGCAAGGTTACAACTATGAAAATATTCAACACAAAAGCGCTGGAGGAACATTGCACGGAAATAAGCTGTCGAGATTTCGTGATAACATCATCTTCATCTGAAGTGAAACCGGATAATCAGAAATGATAAATACTATGTGTGTCTTTGTGTATATATAACTGTTGCCACGCAACAAAAAGATGAATACTGTACAGCATATTGTATTGTAAAAAAAATAAGGAAAGAATGTTTCACTTCTCCCGTAGAGAAGTCAAATAAAGTTGGAAAGCAATATACAAGATTAAAACAGTTCTCTCCACTGTGTGCCAGTTGAAAGCAGTGCACAACGAGCCTTAGCCTTCAAATAAAGCGCCAAATATTTCCAGCAGTTTATGCTGGAAATACCATCAATTCTCTATTTTCCAATTGCTCACAATTCACCCTGTTTGCCCCCCCAAACTTTGCATAAACTATTGTTGTGAAATACTCTTGGGAGGTCTGCATATTCCCAAGAGCATTTCATAACAATAATTTATGTAAAATTTGGGGGGCAAACAGAGTGCATTATGGGACAATTGGAAAATAGAGAATTAAGAACAAAGAACAGTGACTGCCATGACAACTCCATTTAGCCTGAATGCAGACCTTGTTTAACATCTCCTCAAAATATACAACCAGAAGTAGAGCTCAAAACCATGTCTGTTAACCCAGGCTATTGAGTCAATAACATGATAAATAATATCAATAAACTGATGGCTCATATTTCTGGTTAGACTGCAAGCAGTCTCTCTTTTGCTTGAAATTCTGTGGGAAAGAGAGCAGGTCTTCCAATGCCCGTGCTACTCACGGCTCCTGGCTTTGTCACTTGCCTTTTGCATGTCATGCTTACATGCTCACTTGTTTTGCATTCTTCCCCATGGATTTTCGAGCAAAAGAGAGACTGCTCGCTGGCTGACTTGTTTCCCATGCTATGAACACAAGTTACAAAGATTCAACCAAGCCCAGTTAAGCAAGATTAGCAAAGACAAATAACTTTTTTTTATTACTATTACATTAAAGGAAATTTCTCTCTGTTAAAACACAAGTGTCCACAGAGAACTTATGCCATGCTTAGCACGACAGTTCTTCTCAAGTTGTTGCAGAATAGTTGATTGTTCATGTAGATTGCTTCTCTCTCTATAGTTACAAAGTTCCTATTGTCATACGTAAATTCCAACCCAGAGTAACAGGAAGAGCACTCCAAATCCCATAAAAAGAGATGCAACTAATGACACCAGCAGCTCTTTGTAGATGTCTCTGCTGTACTTGGTGGATGTGACCTCATAGCTGTGGTAACTATTAAGGAAAGTATTACAAAAACACAGAACTTCATCATAATCTTCACTGTCCAAGAAAGCTTGATGCCCTCTTGCTTGGCTATAACAAATTGAATTATATGCTAAATAAATCTGGCATTGTCTGCTAAGTTGTGCTAAGTTTTATTCTGTGTTTAAAATTTTGTTCATTTGTTCATTTCCACAGATTGATAAGGGATATTAAAAAAAGGATCTGTAACTTAAATCATTATACAACTAAGATGGTTCAGAGGGTTACTAACTAAACTCAGACAATCAGATTGCTCCATTGCTGGTCTAGTACTCTCCAAGTATTAGACTGGGTCCTGTCCCAAATAATCCTACGTGAGCACTCTTTCTGGAAGTTTTATGTTTACATTTGTACACAGAGTAACTTAGATGAAAGAGATTCTTTTTTATTGTCTTCCTACTGTCTTTTCGTCATTTTGTTTGAAAATGTCGGATGTAAGTACACACTAAAAGTTGGCTCTAAATCAGGTTGTGTGCTTGAAGTTTTTGGTGTCTTTCTAATCTGTGATTGTGGGATTTTTAACCTTTTTAAGTAACGTAATACCATACTGGTACAGTAGAATATTAGCCCTTGGTCTTTATTGTAACATTGACAAGACCCAAGTCAATATTCTCTCAGTTTGGCCCTCACACTTGATTAAGAAGATATCTGTACGTACTGAGGTGAGGTTTGTAAGATTATTATATCCTTTTCAAGCCATATGGAATGGATTCAACTGACTGATGTAATTCAAAAAAGAAAACAGGTCAATCTTTAGTTGTTTCAAATTGTCCAAACATTTTGAAATTGTTCCTCGGTCAACAAATTTGACATTGATGAAGCAACTCTACAAGGATCTGTGTACTATCACAGATAGCACAAAAATCATACAATTTGGATGTTGCTTGCATAAACGGAGCCAATAAGAGAGAACCAAAAATTGGACCCTGTGGCTTGAGCTGATTTTGTGATCTCAAAGTATGTGTACTTGTATTCTCACCGGAGTCTGCAATCCTTTTGGTCAGCTTTGAGAATTATGACCTCTTTCACTTAACTTCATTTTTTCATCTTCAGACCTTAAAATCTTGAGCAGCCAGTTCCAATTTGACAGTCTACGATCAACATGCTTCTGCACATAAGATTGGCCAAAAATAAATACTTTTTTACCTGCTTACAGTATCAAGTCTCCCTTGCAGATGTTGTTAGGTTCATCACGCAATGCTTCTGTGGGGAGAAGTGTCGTGTGACGATTGTAACAACTGCTTCAAAGGAGACTATAGTATCAGAGCTAGCCAGAGGCAGTGGTGACTAAAAGGATGCCTCCCAGTGGGGATAAGCATACATGTACTGTTTAACAAAAGGATTTAGGAAACATGAGATTGGCCAGACTGTTTTGTATTTTGGTACAAATAAAAAGCATCATGATTTCTGGAGATCACAACACCAGGGGCCGGGAAACAGTTCAAATAATTATACACAACTGAAACCATTTACTCTTTTCCATTTTTGCAGCCTATGTTTACTAATTAACAATTAGACACGTAGCCCTTGCGGGCTATAGACCCGTGGCCCTTGAGGGCGAAGGGTCTACTTGTTTTAAGCATCACCCAGCTAGTCGGACAGAAAAGGCAATAATAAAGTTAGCAATGCAAGTTGAAGAAATATTTATTTGGGAATAAATCGAAGAAGGCGTCACGCTCGATTGCGCCATTTTCGTAGCCAATCAAAATGTAGGATTTGCATTAGTCCACTAGTTGGGTGATACTAATAATCTTTATCCGTTTGATTCTCAAGATTGCGTGACAAAGAACTGTCAGTTTGTTGTCGACCGATTTGCTAAGTTGTCGAGATGTGGAAGTTCACGAGAAATATGGCTCCGAATAAAATCAATCTCAGTGAATAGACTCCGCACTGGATAAAACTCACTAAGAGTTCAATTTACCTCTTCAAGATGCAGACTGACCAAAGAGCATTCTCATCTCTTGAACTTAAAATATAAACTCACAAATTACGATCCATGACTGAAATCATCAATTCAATAAATAAAAGGATACACAAAGAACCAAGCCATAAAGAATATTCCAATAGAAAGAAGCACAATGGTCAGATGAGGAAATACGGCTGGATTGATTGGACTGGCATATCGGCCCATTTGCTCTACCGATAGTCCCTCCTGAAAGGTAGAAATTCAAGGCTTAAATAAGACATTTAACAAAAGAGAAACAAATAAAAAATGTAACTAAATTATTTAAGTCTTCGTTTCAAATATTATATACAATAATAACGTAAAGATGACTGAGATATTCCACAGATTCTACAAAAAATTTACCCACCATCTTGCAACCAAACAAAGAGAAGACGTGGAAGGGATGAATTGGGTAAAACCGCTGCTTTGCTCACAGCGCAATTTCAGCTGTCGATTTTTGATCGATAATTGTCCGGCCTTCGGAATTTTATTCGGAAATTTTCGTTTAAGTTAGTCAGGGTAGTCTGGAGCCTAACTTAGGATTATTGAAGCGCCATGTTTGTTTCAAGTAAATGATGAGTTCGAAAAAGAAGAAAGGAGAGGGAAAATCAGGCGAGTCATGGGAGAAAGGAGAAGAAATCTTTCAAGGCGTTATTCTTTCAGATAGTTTTAATTTCAGATTTTTACCAATAACTCTAGAGACGCCCAGGGTAAGTTGATTGATTTGTTAAAATTCACGTGTCTTTTATCTTTCGATTTATCCCTGTTCCCTTTACTCGCAGTTCCTGCCTGTTCCTTATATATTAGGGGTTCCCACCTCATGGCACTTTTTTAATTTCAAAATTTTGTACTGAAATATTGCATTGCTTGTGCTTGATTACACATGTAGGCCTTGTTACCGCTGGTTAATGTTCCTCTTCTGGACTACACCATTGAATTCCTTGTAGAAGCAGGAGTTCAAGAGATCTTTGTGTTTTGCTGTGCACATGCTGATCAGATCAAGAACCATTTGAGGTTTGGAACTGGAAAGAGCTGTGCTCTTATGCGTCAGTCAATTCCAGCTGTGCCCATCCCCCCCCCCCCCCCCGGGCTAACGCCCAGGCTAACCCCCAGGCATTAGCATTTTTTTAAAATAAACGGGCAAATTCCCTGGGGTGGGGACACATAAGCTGTGTAAATGCCTCAGGGTGGGGACGAAGAAAGAGGGCAAATACCCCACCCCCGGGATTGTCGCCTTCCAACACCTCTTCAGTTTTTTTATTAATCAGTGAATAAAACGTTCAACTGTTCAGTATTTTAATGCAACGGTAAGACTTCAAGGACAACAGTACGTGTTAGTTAATTCTAATTATGTTTATTTCGCGAGCGATGATTGGTGCCTGTTTTCGCAGGCTACTTTTTCTGTGTAGAATCAAGACATTTAAATGATGATGCATTGCACTTTAAACTCGCAAGATCTGTCTTGAAGATCGCATCATTTGAATTCGCAAACCTTAAGTATTTTAACTCCACTTTCATGAATTTAAAAAATGCTAGGCTAGTTTTGAATGCGAAATGCAAAATAGTCGAGTTCACGTCAGTGATTGTTTTGTGATAAACAAAATGTAGTTCACCTTGTCGCCTATATTTATATGCTTACAAGTAATGAAGAAATATCGAAAATTGAGAAAACACACCTTTAAAACATCTACAAGTTTCTCTAGTCCCTGATGGACAAGTCATTGTTTGACAAACGCCTCGTCTTTCCTGATGAACTCATCCATGGCGCTTTCGAAAACACGTGTGTCAAATGCCCGGGGGTCGCCCTGGGGTATGCAAATGCCCAGCCCGAGGGCCATGATAAAATTGCAGATGCCCCATCCCCGGGACTGACAACCTGAGCAAATGCCCCATGGTTGCCCGGGGGGGGGGGGGGGGGGGATGGGCACTGGAATTGACTGATGCATTATGATACAAAAATAAAAATTTAATCTATCAACCTTGTTCCCAGGGTCTCTCATCTTCCTGCCCTCCTCTCTCACTCTGGAGGGGAGGGTGGGGGGAGATGAGAGACCCTAGAAATGAGGTTGTTAATCTATATATAAGATAACAGAAACACAATGATAAACAATGTTTTTGAACTCAGTTAAAAAAAAATAACACGATTTTCCAGTGGCATACGATCATAGAAATGATTGCTTGTTTTCCTCTGATGAATCACAAGCCTTTGCTGAACCTCATGTAATAATAATTGTTATTTCTTTTGTTATCTTTTAGCCAATCAAAATGGACAAGTTCAAGGTCACCATGTGATGTGAAAACTATTGTCATTGAAGACTGTTTGTCATTGGGTGATGCTCTGCGAGAAATTGACCGACAGGTTAGAAATCAATACAGTATCACAACATGAATCAAAAGTCTGACGAAAGAGCTCTGTTTTCTTTTTTTTAAAGAGTATAATTTTGGAAGAGTTCTTTTTCATGAGCAATAAATTTATGGATACTTGATATGCTCCCAGAAAATGTCTGAAAATGATGACTGCTTTGCTTATGTTACATGTATACATACAATATGCCTTAAAAAAATAAACTAAGATTTGGCAGGACATGCATATCAAGGCATGTTACAGTGTATATATGTAATGAAATGTTAGGGGAGTTTCTTGCTGAATCTAACCTCCACCTTGTTTTCTCAGTCCTTCCTTAAGAATGACTTTGTTCTGGTGAGTGGTGATGTGGTATCAAATATGAAATTAGAACAAGTCTTACAAGAACACAAGTAAGTTTAATAAAAGTTATTATAAGGTTACCCTGTTTATTGAATGATTGATTGTGTCGGATGGAAATGTATTTGTGGGGGTTGTGGAAAGTACCCTCATTCTATTTACTCTGTAATCACACCCTCTATGATCATGACACCTGAGGGAAAGATGACATAATGTAGGAACATGGTACAGAAAGCTATAAATAATGTACATGTAGTTATACACTGAGCCTCCTTTTGACTAACAGGGATAGACGGAAAAAGGATAAAGCATCATTGATGACAATGGTTTTTAAAGTTGCCAATCCTGGACATAGAACAAGGTATTAGAAAGTGGGTTACCAGTATAATCTTAATAATGCAGTTAACCAAAGCCACTGTCTGCCCAGTGTCCTTGTGAATGGTTTTTCTTGATAATAAACACATTTAAATTGCATTATCTGCTAAGTTTTCCAGTTTTGTTTTGTTTTCCAAATGCAAATTATGGCATTTTGTTGTTGTTCTGTTTAAAACTGGAGTACTTTGTTCATCATCTGTAACAAACTTTTACACGGGGTAATGCAATAGGTTACCAACCAACAAAAGCACAAAGTGTAACGTGCTATTGAAAGTTTATCTACAGTGTAAATGTACAGGAAATTTTTAATTGTAGATGTCAGGAAGAGGACCTCATAGTTGCTCTAGACTCAACAACAGGCAGAATTCTACAGTGTGAGAAGACAGCTAACAAAAAGCGATTTTCATTTCCACTTGTAAGTTATTACAATTTACCTGTGTCTGTTAGTTGTGTCTGTTAGTTTTATTGGTTTTGTTCTTGCTCTTTTGGTACCATTTATCAAGCGCCACTTAATTTGTATTTCTGTCAAATGCTTTTTAATAGCATTAATATTAGTAAGAGTTATTACTAACTTATTCTGACAGAATATTCCACACCTGTGTTAATGCTTGATCTTTGGTTTATTTTGTTATTTTCAGAGTCTATTTTCAGACAACAATAATATTCAAATAAGATATGATCTTCTGGACTGTAACATTTGTATATGTTCAACAACTGTGAGTTGATCAATTTTATAATATATTAAATGAATTTTAATGTAAAATTTCACTTGTTATGCATACTTGTAAACTACATGCTTGTGCTACATTTTCCTTTTATACATTTGACACTCTCTTGTAAATGTTCATCATTGTCGTCATCATCATCATCATCATTGTCACCCTCTCCTTTCTTGAGGAATTGAACTGTGCATTTGGCACTTCCAAAGCTGTCCTGTGTTGTAATATTAACTTGTGGGTACCCCTCTGTGGAGTCCCTTACATTTTTGTGGGCCACCCCACATCTCGCGAACGTGAGAGTTGGCTTATGTCGGACATTGTGTTGACAGTGTTTAACGTTGCGTTGAGTATTTGAGCCTTATCTAAAGCTATCTTACAACATGGTGTCAGAAGTGAAAACCTTTTAGAGATTGCAAGGAGTTTATCAGGGCTTGGCTGAGTTACAAACCGCGATGGCTGAACGAGATACGAGAACTCCAGGTCCTTTGGTGCTCGATGCAAACGCAGCGGACAACTGGAGAAAGTTTTTAATGCAGTTTGAAATTTATCTTGTGGCGAAAAGCAAAGATGACAAACCGGACAAATTGAAGGTAAACATGTTACTTCACTGTGCTGGACCCGAAGCGATTGAAGAATATAGTCATTTTGTTTACAATACTGGAGAAGACAAAGAATGTTATGTGGATGTTTGCAGCAAATTTAAGGCACTCTGTGAGGGAGCAAGGAATGTCATTTATGAGAGGTTAGTGTTTAATAAGCGTAACCAGAAAGAGGGAGAGCGAGTTGATAACTTTGTCAGCGAACTGAAACGGTTGTCGCTAACATGTGAATTCGGCGAACTGCGAGATTCGCTAATAAGAGATCGAATTGTGGGAGGTGTATTATCTGATGAGCTGAGAGGGGAACTGCTAAAGAAACCTGATCTAACCCTACAGAAGGCTCATGATTATTGTCGTACCTTTGAAGCCTCAGAATTACAAAAGTTCAAGTTCAACATTCAAGCAAGTGCTGGAACTGAGCATTCATTAGGAATTCAGCCTGTTAGAAAGTCAAAAGAAGCTGACAAGACAGCTGCTCGTTCTTGTAAGTTTTGTGGTTACAAGCACCCATTTACTTGACCATCTCGTTGTCCCGCATTTGGAAAACAGTGCTTAAAGTGTAAGAAAGAAGGTCATTTTGCCCAAGTGTGCCCAGGGAATGTAAAAGAAGGTTCGAAAGTTGATTTAGTGCAACAAGAAAGTCCACCAAACCTAGACACTCGGAATATGAATAAGGAGGTACATACCTATTTTGGATCTATTGAACTAGACAGTGTTTCCGATTCCAGGAAATCAACAAAGAGCCTTATCACTCTTAAGATTGAAGGGCAGAATGTTGAAGTAAAAGCAGACACAGGTGCAGAGGCTACCGTCATACCCTTTCATCTGTATAAGAAAATCTCCAAAAAACCTCTCCAAAAGATTCAGCAACCCTTGAAAGGCTGGCTTGCAACTAAGCCCATTCATCCAAGAGGCTGTGTACGCCTTCAAACTCAATACAAGAATCGTCAAATGAACCTGTTGTACCTTGTTGTTGACGGGAACTTTACACCCTTATTGGGATGTGATGCCTGCTTGGATTTAGAAGTCCTTCAGTTTATGAATCTCCAACTGATAGATACACCAGTACCTAATCCAGCCATGCCGGATACGCCAAGAGCACGCGGAAACCAGACCATCTTCCAGAAGGACCCAATATTGAGGGAGTACCCAGATTGTTTCAGTGACAAACCCGGCACACTTCCAAACAAAGTACATCTGGAAGTTGATGCTTCAGTACCCCCAGTTGTTCACCCTCCCAGGAAAATTCCAGTTGCTATGCTGGAGCCAGCATGAGAGAAACTCAAAGAGATGGAAGAAGATGGTATTATCGTGAAAGAGGATGAGCCTACGTCGTGGGTCTCATCAATGCTAGTTATTGACAAAAGAAAGGTGAAGGATAAAAGAAAGGACACTCCACTGTCAAAGGATGATGTCAGAATTTGTATTGACCCAAGAGATCTTAACAAGGCCCTGAAAAGACCCCATTATCCAATGGTTACTGTAGAAGAAGTTGCAAACCGACTTTCAGGTGCAAAGAGTTTCACATCACTTGATGCATGCAGTGGATACTGGCAACTCCCCGTAGATGAGGAGAGTTCCAAGCTCTTGACTTTTAACACACCGTGGGGGCGATACCGATTTACAAGACTCCCTTTTGGTGTCTCACCAGCCCCTGAAATCTACCAAAGGGAGATGGACAGACTGTTTGAAGGGGTTCCTGTTGAAATCATAGTGGATGATTTCCTGATACATGGTAAAGATCAGCTTGAAGTTGATGACAAATTGAGAAGAGTACTTGACAAGAGCAGGGAGGTAGGATTGAAGTTCAACCCTAAAAAGGTGAAGCTTAGAGTACCAGAAGTAAGTTATGTTGGACACCTGTTCTCATCTGAAGGTTTGAAACCAGATCCGGAGAAGATCAGAGCCATTAATGAGATGCCACCCCCAGAAGACAAAGGAGGTGTACTTCGCATACTAGGAACTGTGAATTACCTGGACAAATTCATCAAGCACAAGGCTGACATACAAGAACCCATATTGCAACTTACCCAAAAAGATGCAGCATTTGTTTGGGAAAAGCCACAACAAGAGGCCTTCGACAATCTGAAATCAGTCATCACGAGTGCACCTGCACTAGCTTATTTTGACAACAGCAAGGAAACCGTGCTAAATGTAGATGCAAGTAGTAAAGGCCTTGGTGCAGTGATCCTACAGGACGGCAAGCTGGTTGCATTCGGATCCAAAACACTAACCAACTGTGAGAAAAGGTTTGCAAACAGAGTCTATCTTCCGCAAGTCTCTAAATGATGCTCCCCCCAGGCTACAAAGGATGCTATTGAAACTTACCAAGTATGATCTTGATGTGCGATATGTCCTTGGAAAACAGCAAGTCATCTCAGACTGTCTTAGCAGAGCACCTCTCAGTGATATGGAGCCAGTCAGTGAACCAGAAGATGTAATTGGAATCAATCTTATTGAGGAGCTCGGATTTGAAAGCAGCACACTGAAGAGATTTAAGGAGACCTCCAGCATTGACGAAACCTCGAGAGTAGTGATGGAGTATGTCTTGAAAGGGTGGCCGTCTGAGAAAGAACAGGTTGATGAGCTTGCTAGAGAGTACTGGAGTTTTAAGGAAGAGCTGAGTGTGGAGGATGGATTGCTGTTTAAATCAGACCGAATAGTCGTTCCAAGACCACTGAGGGCTGAGGTGCTGGATGAAATCCATGGAGCTCATATGGGAGAAAGTAAGAGCCTTAGCTTTGCCAGAGATTACGTCTTCTGGCCCTCAATGACAGCCCAGATCAAAGACAAAGTCAGCTCCTGTTCAATTTGTAATGCCTTCTGCAGGCGACAACAAAGAGAGTCATTGCATCCACATGACATCCCTGGATTACCTTGGCAGGTAGTTGGGACTGACTTGTTTGAATATGGAGGCCAAACATACTTGTTGGTCACTGACTTCTATTCAAAATACTTTGAAATTGAATTACTGCGTCAGAACACTGCCACCTGTGTCATTAACAACCTGAAGAAAATATTTGCAAGGTTGGGAGTCCCGGATAAGGTTGTGAGCGATAATGGTTCCCAATACAGCAATACCAGGAATCTATTTGACAGCACTCATGAGTTCAAGCAATTTGCTGAAGATTGGGGTTTTTGCCACACAACAAGCTCTCCAGAGTACCCCCAATCAAATGGTGCAGCGGAGAGAGCAGTGCAGACAGCAAAGCGCATTTTGAAGAAGGCTGCAGCTGACCAAAAAGACCCTTTTGAAGGGCTGTTGAAGTACCGCAACACTCCATTTGAAGATATTGGCGTGTCACCTGCACAGCTGCTGATGAGTCGGCGCACACGCACAATGATACCAATCCATCGACATCTCTTATTACCGTAGGCAGTGGATCCTGATAGAGTAGTGAAAGCGCTGCAGCTATGTCAATTTGTCTCTAAGAAGAATTACGACAAACAGAGTAGAGATCTGCCTCCACTTGAAGCTGGGGACAAGGTGCAAATTCGGCCAAATAGAGATAGAGAATGGCGTGAAGCAGAAGTGTTGCCACGATCATACTTAGTACAGGATGAACGAGGGTGTGTCTATAGAAGAAATCGAAGGCAGATAATCTCAGTCCCAAATGATCATCCAATGAGACCACGGCTGCACGATCCTCCTTCAAGTCCCCAGTGTGCTGACTCTCCAATATGTCCATCATCACCTTCTATAAAGGACTCAGCACCAGAACCAATGGAATCAGCAGAAGGACCAAGAAATGCAGAACGATCACCTATTACAACCAGATCCGGGCGACAAGTTAAAAAGTTCCAGAGACTCATTGAATCCTGTTAGAGGAGAGATGTTGTAATATTAACTTGTGGGTACCCCTCTGTGGAGTCCCTTACATTTTTGTGGGCCGCCCCACATCTCGCGAACATGAGAGTTGGCTTATGTCGGACATTGTGCTGACAGTGTTTAACGTTGCATTGAGTATTTGAGCCTTATCTAAAGCTATCTTACAACATCCTGTCAGTCACTGCAGTTTCTATCTCTTCCCAGGATGTAAAACCCATCCCATCTTTTATTTCAATTTTAGGTTCCACAATTATTTACAGACAATTTTGACTATCAAACAAGAGATGACTTTGTGAGAGGAATCCTTGTCAATGAGGAGGTATTTGAAATTCAATTGGCCACAATTTAGAGTAGTAACATAACATATTGCCTTCTAGCTGCCAGTACTGAACAGAATTCAATCTTGTTATATTTGTACTCCTGAATATATTTGACATCTGTTATAAAAATAATTAATGACTGACAACTTTTCAAGTCATAAGGAAAAAAATTAAAGGAATTCTAGGAGATTTGTACAATCGTGGCAAGGATATCAAGGGAGTGTACAAGAAAATGACCAGACATTTCTTTTCAATACAAAAATGACTAATCAAGGATATTTTACTTTTGGTTTTAATTTCTTCAGATAATGGGCAACCAAATTCATTCATTTGTTATAAGTGACAAGTATGCTGCCAGAGTGTCTAATCCCTACATGTATGACACAATCAGGTGTGTAAGTTACAACTTTCAGTTGATTTCACGAGCTTCATTTTAAACTCTTTGTGTTTAGGATGTGACCATAGTAAAAGCTAAACCTGCACTCTGGCTTATGCTACTAGAACTTATCCCTAATTTCTGTAGCATGAAGCAACTTGGAGTATCGAGTACTTCTCCACCTGTATGATATGCTGGTCCATCACTGGATAACCCCCCTTCAACATTTTGTCTAGTTGAATGAACAGCTTGCCCATACTTATTCATACTCCTGTGTGGAGATACATGTCTAAGTGTGGAGCTAAAAACACACAAAACAATGCTCCTAGGCAGCTGGCCTGGGTCATACCAGGGTGGTTTAATCCAGAGTCAGATGTTCATACCTCTTACTAACCGAGCTCGAGGGCTGTACTGTAAGTTATAGATTGAGTTTTTCCCCATTGATTTATGGCCAAAGCACAAAGCATGCGGGCCATAAATTGAAGGGGAAAAATGAGGATCCCTAACTTATCGTATGGACAGAGAAAACGAGGTTAGTAAGATATTTATTAAATCTCTATGTGTGTCTGACAGGTTCAGGAATGATTTCTGTTCACGTGGAACGGCTTCAAATTTCTGACGTACCTCAAAAGCAAAATGAGTCAATTTGAAATCGTTGTTAAGTGACTCTGAAGTCGTTAGCAGGTTTTAATACACAATTTCGAAACTAAAAAACGTTTTAAACTTTTACTTGCTAAAAAAGTTAAGAACACTTGGGAATAAATCACAAAACATTTTGGCAACAAAAACAGCTTTAAATTTTAGCGGGCTGTACAATAGAATACAGCCCACTAAATTGACCAATTACAGCGAGCATACTAACTGAAAGATATAATAATATAGTACACATTTTCAAAGAAATCCCAATTGAAAACAAAATGCTTCATTTACACAAGTTACCAGCTGGTGCCTCAAAAGGTTGGTGGAGCCAGGCAGCGATTGCGCACGGGGAAGGGGGTGTCTTGGCAACCATAGAAAAGGCCACCACCATAGGCACTGTCACACTGAACCAGTCAGTTGTCACTACTTACTGAATCCAATACTTACCAAAGGGAGGGTGGAGAGGGGAAACAACTTGGGAATTCTACTGTAGGCTAAATTGGACTTACTTGAAGGCCAGCAAGTGAGCAAATGCAAATTCACACAACAAGCGAAAAAGAATTTGCTATAAATTACTAACAGAATCCATGATTACATCAACTATTATTGTCTCTTCACAGGTACTAATTAGGGACATGCATGTGTAAATGTTTGTTATTTCTTCTCTGTAGCAAAGACATTCTCAGTAGATGGGCATATCCAATAGTCCCTGATAACAGTGTGTTTTTCATGGACTACTCCTACTCTTTCACTAGACACAATGTCTACCTTGACAGTGAACTCTCACTAGCTAGGTGAGTGTTGCTACAATGTGCTATTATATAGATTACATGTAGTTTTTAATTCTGCTACTTTGCATGATATGTGCTTTTCTATGTGTAATTCGACTCACTGACTCACTTTATAGGGGAACAAAAGCACTGTTGAGAACTTAATTTGATGAAAATGTTTTTGTTTTGCAGGACAATTTTTGCTTGTTTTTATTGATCAAATGAATAGGAATTCATTAAATACAGTTTTAGGGAGAATAAAGCAGATTTTACATAATCCTTTACTCTTAGCTACTACCCTAATTGTTGGTAAATAATTATTGTGGACTGGTTTTTACTGAATGTTGTACCTCATGCAGTAGGTTTTAGTATATTGTATTACCATCTTGTTATTTTGAACCATTTATTTTTTTCCCTTTTGCAGGGATTGCAAGTTAGAGGAAAATCTTTTAATAAGTAAAGGTACTTCAGTAGGTGCTGGCACAGTCATCACTAACTCTGTTATAGGGAGAAACTGTGTTATAGGTAAGGAAGAAGGTTTTGTTATATTTGGCTTGTAATGTGTCAGTTGTCTGAAATAAAGTTAATTTTTCTACTAACAGTAAACAATTGCAAGCTTGAAAAGCCATGTATATCTTTTATCAGCTATTTATTAGAGATCAAGTATTTCAGTTTCTTGCCAACACATTTTTGTCACTTTCTAACAAAGCAACCAAGCAATGTTGGGGGACCATAGTGACTTCTGTGTAGTTTTAAGATGAAAACAAATTTACTAGTTGCATACAATTTTGGAAAAATAGAAAAAACGATCTCTGGTTAATTGTACCAGCAAATCCTCAACTCAACACACATGCATTTTCCAGGTGATTTTGTTCAACTTGATGGTGTCCATCTGTGGGACAATGTCAAAGTAGACGATGGCTGTAACATTTTCAAGTCAATTCTGTGTAAAAATGTTCATATAAAAAGGTACAGAAAATTTTCATTCCATCTTGTAGCACTTACATAAACACTTTACAAAAGTCCATAACCTTGTAATGCCCTGTTAGCAGTTACCTAACTTATTTGAATAAAGTGATACATGAAACCTCATAGATGCCGTATAGCTATCTCCACAGATGTCTGCATTTTACATGTGCTCCTGCATGTGTCTGTAATTGTAATGAAACGTTGCTATTTTAAAAATTAGGTATCTTGGCTTGTGCTTTTTATATACAGTAGATACTTGTTTAAAGTTCTGTTGGAACAATTATTCTCTTGTTTATTGCATTTGTAGGAATGTTACAATTACAGCTGGATCAATCATTTCATTTAATGTAAGTAATGTTTAAGTCCTGCTCGGATAAAAAAATTAATGGTTCAACATGTTTGCAGCCTTCCTGTGACTTGGCTGTGGCTATTATACCCACTGCAAATTTCTACGTGATCGGGCAACCAAAAAAAGATATTTATGTCTTTTGTGATTTTTTGTTGTTATTCTTATCGCTTTTGGTGCAAGTATCATCTTTGGACTTGTTACCGTTTTTCAGATGTATTCTTTTGGCATATAACAGAGGACATTAGAAGTGAAGTGTCAAGTCAATAGAAAACAACAACAGTATCTTTAGTGCCAACCAATACATGTTTTGTTGATTTTCAGGTTGTGGTTGGGCCTGACATAAGCTTCCCTCCAGGAGTGAAAATCACGCTAAAGAAACAAACAGAAGACGACTCAGATTTTGGAATGGATGAACTCTCTCTTGTCGAGAAGCCCACACTTGAGCAGCAAGATGGTTAGTTGTTCTACTGTTTTATTTTTGGTGATCAGTGATAGTGGCTTGCAAAACCAGGGTTTGATTTAAGCTCTCGTTTTTGTTGCGAAGTGACTTCACTTGTATTGCTGTTATTTATGTCAAATAGACAAATCATTTATCTGCATGATCATGGCAATTGTCCTACATAGTATTATGTTATTTGTTTGTAGAGTTTAATCCAGAGGAGGTAGGCGTTGAAGGACAAGGTTACATATGGAGACCAGTAGCTGAATTCGATGATGAAATGGAACAAACTCGAGATGTTTGGGGTAAGGACCTGTTTAGTCTATTTGTAAGTGTGCTGTGAGAGCAAGGTTCTTCCCTAAAAAATACCAGGCTTAAGACTTCAAGTCGAGTAGTGAAACCCTAGATCGAACCGGGATCAATGTTTGCGTTACTCTGGTAAAAGAAAATGGTATGGACCGAGTTTGAAGAGTGCGATGAAAAGGAGCGAAAACTTGACTTTCTTCGCGAACTCAATGCATCAGGGGCTGACTTACTTTAGGTTTTTTTATCTCTTCTTACCCCCGCCCCCTTTCTATTTTTTTACCCTTTAGTCTCAGTGATGGGTATATCTACCAGGTTTTGTTTTCTTGTGAAACCAAGGAAATAAATAGGAGAAATTGGCTTTGGTACATTTAGCAAAGGTGCAGAATTGTATTTGATTATTGAAGCATAGTAAAACTAAGATGTAAGTGAGCGAAGCTCAAAGCAATATGGTGGATTCTATTTAGGTGTGGACAGAGTAAGTTTAAGTGAGGAGGAAGTAAGCTCAGTATCCAGTGAAGAAGAGACTCCACCGTGCAGTCCGCCACCTGAGGATAGCAGATGTGAGTACTAGACAGTAACACGAGGATGTAACGAGTGGCCTGAAGTGGAGGGTGGGTGGGGTGGGTGGGTGAGTGAAGCGAGAGGTTTCAGAGTGGAACGGAGTGGCATGGTTAGCGAGGAAGGGAATATTCTTCACGAGTACCTTTTTCGTGACCTGAGAACATTGTAACGTCTTTCCCCTTTTTATCAGTGAACTTAGAGTAAGGCCACTCGTTGTTTTACGTCAATAAGAACGAAGAAAGAGAATAAAAGTGGTGATAAGAAAACTGTAGGTTTGTTTTTCGCTCTCTTTCTCTTGTTTGTCTTTTGTTAAATAATCCTCCGAGAAAAATGGGAAAAAAAAGTTTCCTGTGTATTTTGTGTTTAAGTTGCTTATGTTGTGGCATACAAAGACTCACAGTGTTTCTGTTTATTTTTTCGCATGGTTGTTTGAAGTGTTCTACACTGAGGTACTGGAGTCTATAAGACACGGAGTAGCTGATCATGTCGATCCCGAGAACATTATACTGGAAATAAATGCTTCAAAGTAAGTGAGCTTAAAAGCAGAATCATGACACTCCCTTTAAAGAAGTTCAGTCACGTTATTTTGTGTTGTTTTGGTTGTGTACGGTATTATCTTTTAATTGAAGGAAACCTGAAAATAATAGTTTGCTAAGATAGAAAAACACCAAAGAGATGAATATAAACCACAAAGGAACAAGGTTGGTTAAGGATGGAGAAGATCGATCAGGATTACTAACGACGAACTTGAAAAATCTAGGCTAAAGTTTTCAAGTTGCGCAAACCGTGACGCAGCCCCTTTAGGCTCGTTGGCTTTTAAAAGCACTGCTTGTTTTTGTATATCATTAAACAAATTGACGTCAGTTTTTCATGCGTCTGTCCTGTTATTGATCATGACTTTCGTCATAACATTGTCAGAATTTTCTGCAGTTATCGTAAAATTACTTATCGCGGAAATTATTCTTACTATAGGTTTGCGTATAACGTGACCTTCCACGAACTAAACCAAGCGGTCGTGAAGTCTTTACTGGAGTCCTCTCTTCACGATGTTTCTTTATCCAAACAAGACTTGTCCAAGAATCTTAAAAAGGTAGTGTTTATTTATTGAACCGTTGGATGTGTTTAACAACATGAGAAGACTTTATGTACATGTGTTAGTTACCCATCAGTTGTTGTTAAAATATCCTTGAGAGAGATCAAAGGAGTCTTTTTGTACGTTCAATATACTCCTGCTTTCTTAGAGCTTCACTTCACTTGACTAATGGAAGAATTTTACTTCCTTTCAGGCCGTAGATTATCTTCTTCCTATTATTTCCAACTACATTAAGACGTCTGATGGCCAAAGGGACGCGCTGAATGCCTCAGAGGTCAGTTTTTTTTTTTTTAAATTATCGTTCTCGTTGCTATGGTACTATGGTTTCCTTTACGCTTTGTTTAAGGTCGTAATTTCGCTTCCATCTAAAAAATCCCCACGGTTGCAAATTAAAAACGCAAGTTGTGTTGCTATTCGACGGAAGTGTAAAGCCCTGTTGAATGTGAAAGTTATTCTAGTGGAGATTGGCAGAGTGCACGTGTGGAAATGTTAAGTATAGCTGATTTTGGATTCTAGTGAACAACATTTTCCTTTCTCTCGCCTGGAAGAACATTCAAACTATCATTTTTCTTCACTTTTGATCAGGAATTTTTCGTGCAAGCAATGTGGGCGGCTCCACTTTGTCAGACCTTTCTCCACCTTTTGTACGACAAAGAAATCCTAGAGGAGCCCATTATTCTTCAGTGGTATTCCCGCACGCACGGGGAAGGAGAGGACAGCGGCTTCGAACCACAACGTAAACAACTGCGACAACAGGTACGTCACTCTTGGCACGTGAGCAGGTATGTCAGCATGTCACTGCGTCATAGTGTATATGTCGAATTGGCATTTTTTGTTTACTGGGTACGGTTTTTCCCACGAAAGCCGCGGTGTGCTGGGATAAGAATCCTTGTTGTGCCAGACGTTATTACACCTACCTTATTTCACGTAACGAAACACTTTGCTCTGAAATTGCTCAGTTTTAGTCGGCAGATTAGGTCGCGATTTGGTCTTATTAATGATTGTAAACGCAGCAGTAGTGTTGTAACGTCAATTGTCTTCTCTTTCGTTAGATTTTTATCTTTTAAGACCCAATACAAATTGTGGGATTTTTTTTCAAAGCTCTTGTTCTGTTATTGACAGATTTCTCGCTTCATCACGTGGCTACAAGAAGCAGAGGAAGAAAGTGATGATGATGATGATGACGACGACGAAGAAGAATGAATCAGTTTTATCAATTCTGTTCTAGAAGATGTGTTAATAAATAGACCTTTTACTCTTATTGCCTAAATTGTCTGTTGCCGCTTCAGGCTCGTCCAGACGTTGTTTATGATCCATTTCCCGTTTGTCCTCGCACAGCAATATAAATTCTTCAAAACGACTGCTAGTTTGGTGGTGAGAGCAATCGCTTCCCACCAGTGTGGCCTGTGTTCAAATCCCGGACTTGGCATCATATCTTTAATCTATTGTTGGTCCTCGCCCTTTGCTTAGAGGGTCTTTGTCCAGGTTCTCACGTTTTCCTCCCTCCACAAGAAACCAGCACTTTCCAAATCCCAATTCCATCTGGAAACAGTGGGCGAATAGCCATTCCGTGGAGATACCACTACTATTTCCCATTTTAAAAAAAAAACTTAGAGTATTTATTATTTTTATCATTATTTTTTACATTTTGACTCGTCACACATTCTTCCATGCAAGTCATTGCGCGATGAACCAAAAAAAGACGAGCGACCTCCTGTGGACTGGGTCAGCAAGTATACGAGACCAGTTCCATTTCCGAAATCTGATAATTTCCTCGAACAAATATGATTTTTGTCAGCCATATGCTCGGTTACATGTAAAAATTAGTTGTTAAATGAGAGAAGAGAGAATAACCGCGGAGAATACTGAAAATTAAGCAGATTTATTGAAACATTTTTTCGACAACTTGCACTTCAAAGAAAGAAGTACAAGAAATACAATGTACCTTATCTTTGTTTTCAATTAAAAAGTAACATCTATTCTAAATTTCATTTGCACTTGTTTTGTCTAGGCCATCTATCTTAAGTAATCCGTAATCTGTTACAAGACTGTCAGGATGGCAGTGTTATTTCTGATTCTATTTAAACATCGTTTTGTTTTTATTTAGCCGCGTGAAATGTAGCTGCAATAAGTTTTTTTGGTCAATGTTTATCACTGATCTATGGCGAATTTATGATAATATTTCTTAATGAAAAAGAAAACTGAAAAGATGACTAAGTATTTAATTGAATATCGGAAGGAAAAATATATTTGTGTCCTCTTTTCAAACTGTGATAATCATTGCGAGCTTACAGATGAGCTTTTACTATTTTGTAAACTTTAACTGACCGGTTAAGGTCCCAGTCCCCTAGTGAGCTTTAGCGCCATGTTCGGAAGCACCGTCTGCAGAGTGAATGGTGCTCCGATCATATTCTTCTAGTCCCAGGCTTTCAGGTGTTACACGTCTCGCGTAGTAGGACCTCTGCTTTGGACGTAAAGGACGAGTAAGTTTGGGTCGTCTGTACGGCACTCTGAGATGTTTTCTCAAGTAAAGCTGACGTGCTATTGCTCGCTGGGCACTCCTATAGCGGCTGTACTTTCTAGAGAGGCTAGAAAAACATCGAAAAGTTAGCAGAGCAGGAAATCCGGGTTGTAGTGTGGGTGGCTTGGGCCACGAAACATTTACAGGCATTGCTTTGTTCGTGTGTCGTATGGAATCATTCGGTTTACTCTGGCAGGAAAAAAAAACACCTTGAAGAACCATATGCAACTTAACGCTGGTTTTCACAAAATTAAACATTCACTCTTTTTTTCAACCAGTCGTTTCTCAACAGGTACTTGCAGGCCATTCAGGTGGATGTATTTCTGAATAAGGGCTTTTTTTTATAGACTACCAAGGCATCTTGCCTGAGGGAAGGCCACCCTAGTGTTTGTAGCGCACTTCTTACCTGTTCACCACTGATTTTCTAGCCGCGCAGCAGGCGTTATCACAACTTGGCGCGCAGTAAGCTGGGCACGAGGGATGACAAGGATTCGGGACATATTGTGTGGCACAGCAATGCGGGCTGCACTGAGGATAACACGAAAAATGGCAAGATCCCGGGCACGTTATGCTGGGACTAACGGACGCCGGAGCCATGGCTGCCGGAGTAGCAGCCACCGGAGACGTTGCAGCTGGAGTAGCATCCTCTGCGTCCATCATGCCAGAACAACAGTCGTCATCGCAATCCGGGAAACAGTTGTCGTCACAGGTCCCAGGGCATGACGGGAGTACGGGAGGTAACGCGTGTGCGGGAGGATGGTACTTGCGAGGATGGAAAGCACAGCATGACACGGAGCACCCGGTAGGGTAACAGACATTTGGTTTGGAGCAGGGTTGTGCGCACACTCCGGTGCCTGGTTTCTGTATTGGTCGGCTTGGTCTCAGATATCCGGCCGGAAGGGCAACTGAAATCACAAACAAACGTATAGTTCAATTCTAGTTCAACTAGTGCTGTCAGGCTGAGCTTTTACGTGTACAGCGACGTAATTCCTTTATCGGCTTGATCTTCACGGCGTGGTCTGTAGTATTTTTGCAGTAATAGTATTTTTTTGTACAGGTAATCGACTTATACAGTCGACTCCGCTTTCTAGAAAAGTTGCGCTTTCAAGTCACACAAGCGTGGTACCCGGTCAGATATCATCCCTCTTGTTTCCAGCCTTGTTTGAGCTGTACCACCTATATTTTCCATGGGTCCATGGGTTAGAATGCTTTCCAAAGCTGTTGTCTGGTTAGCCCAGGACTCATAACAAGTATTTAAACCCTGCATGCGAACAAGCAGGACGTTGTTTTCATACCAGCTGATAGGTACTTGGGCGTCACAGGCATGTTTCCAAGTTGTCCTGACAGTAGAGCCAGCGATAACCGGTTGAGATGGCCTGGTGCATCCTTCTTGAACAGCAGTCCAAGCGTGGCAATCACGCTACCACTTCTACAATATGATTGAAAAGATCAAATTTGAGAACCTGTTCATTAGTAAAGGAGGTATTCAACCAAGGAGAAAGATGTTCATGTACGGTTTGGATTACCCCGTTCCCCCCCCCCCCCCCCACCCCCACCCCATCCTCACAAAAGGGAAGTCTGGAAAAAATGACCAAAGACCATTAAATCTATTCAATAGCAGCTTATGTTTTGGCGCTGAATGTTCATATAATCATACGTTTAGCTGTATGTTTTAGCGCCTTTTAGCTGTCTCTGTCAAGTTATGGGTGTACTTGGGAGTGAGAAAAGCACTTCAGAGGAGAGCATAACTCTAACACTTCTTCCTTGCTCTTCAAACTTAATTGAGCATGATTGTGTAATGCGATAGACGCACCCTTATCATTAAACTGTTCTTAATTTTGCTGCTTTTGCTGCTTTTGTTTTGGACTTTAACTCTCAAGGGCAATGAAAATAGTCCAATTTCTCATCACGTAATGTATTGTAAGACATTCAGGTGATGAGAACGAGGAAAATATTCAACTTAAGTTTTCGATCCTGTATTCCTTTGTATGAATCAAAGAGATCCACAAGTGAGGGCTCTATTTTAGCTTGAGTAAAAATGTTTGCTATTCAATGTCCGTCCTACCTCAGCGATATGAGTTTCACTTCTTCAAATTCGTCATCTTCATCGTATAGTTTGATAATCTGACGAAACCAATGACGAAAACATTAAAAGCGTACTTTTAAAACCTAAGGGAACTCAGAAACAAGGAGAAGGCTCGCATTTAAAACCCATAAGGGACTCAAATACCTTTAGCGTTACTTTGATTGCCATCATCACGGTGCGATAAATACGATAAGTTTTAGCATCCCAAAGTCCCCATAGCAACTCAACTTTTTTAACCTTGGCTATTCCAGACCCATCCACAAAATCCAATG
The DNA here is from genome assembly GCF_042242905.1 of Orbicella faveolata. Classification (NCBI taxonomy): domain Eukaryota; kingdom Metazoa; phylum Cnidaria; class Anthozoa; order Scleractinia; family Merulinidae; genus Orbicella; species Orbicella faveolata. The sequence continues at coordinate 27,562,884 of NW_028301536.1, read as the reverse complement.
ATTGACTAATCTTAGACTCTCAACGAAACACTCGTAGAGCACTAGTCAACCGCAAAACTGTCGAATACAATTTACTATCACAATGGTTGTCATCCATTTCATTCTTCCAAAATACATAGTGTCTCCTACTTCTGTAATCAAGCTTACTCGTCCCCAAGTCATCTCTAATTTGTCTCTATTTACGAGAGAGGCGTGAGAGAGATGTGAACGAATCAAGCTCACTGTGCGCGTCAGACACAAGAGCGACTATGGACAAGTCTGCCCTCTCAGGACCGTTCAGCACCATCGTGATAATCAAAGATGGGCTCGAATCTCAACTCCTGGATTTGTAACATTTATTCAGTCAAAAACAAACAATATACTTACTGCCCTAGTCACGTTTATTTTGACTTCTTCATAATCCAAACTTCCCGGCATCCGCATCCGCTCTGTGTAGCGAAGTTTGGGAAAGCGGATCTCCACTCGAAAATCTTTTCCTGCACAATAAATAGCATTTTACTGATGCATAGGAATGTGGTGACGGTTAAGAATGGAAGCAAACTTTGATAGAACATTCCGTTCATTCAGTATTTTTAGTTAGATTTGTTTTTTAGTCCAGTGGACGAATAACTATAATCAGCCAATCAGATTGCTGTAGGTGAGTATTCTAACCGGGCACTGTGCCAATTGATCCCTTTGTTGGGTTTGCGTGTCAATATCCCACTAAATCAGCCATGCTAAGCAGAAAAAAGATAAAGAATACGTTTGATACCTCGCTTTGGTGTGAGGAGAGCTATTGAAGGAGGCAACTTTATCGGGCTGTGTAATGGTTTCTCTACGGGAACTTTATCATTCATAGGCGCTAAATAAGTAAGGCCAGGCGGTTTACTGCTCTTCGTCGGCACCTCGTCACTCATTGGTAATTTTGCAAAAGCGTCAAGTTTTGCATCCTTTTCTTCCTGGCGTTCATAACTTGAAGTCTCCTTAGCGCTATTGCTGTCGATTCCTGGTCTCGCATTTGGCTCAGTGGGACTGGAACTTGCATAACTAGGTCTCGCGTTTGTATCACCATGCTCGGATCCCAGATTATGAGGCCGCAAATTGATGGAATTGATGTTGGACCCTTCAAACAATGGTGTTCCTTCTGTGTTACTACTCACTGGCTCTAATGAACTTAGTTTTTTATCTATCTCACTATTCGCGAAGCTCGGTCTTTCATTTAAACCAGTAGAGCCTACGTCACCGTTATTAATCATGGGCCCTGGATCAGTTAATGAACTTTCTTGGAAAGAACTTGGAGCTTGCTTCATTTCATTAACTCCCGCATACGAAGGTTGTATGCTCTCCGTCTCGTGCATGTCAGGTCTTGAACTTGAGAAGCTTGTCTCAGGCTCTTGGATGCTTTCTACAGCTGGACCCTCATTCGTGCCAGACTCTACATTAGCCTGCTGAAGGGGAGGAAGGTTTGGTGTAGTCGTGTTTTCCAATCCAGTGGCACTCGGTTCAAAGTTAAACTCCTTAAAATAAACCGTGTTTTGGTCTTTACCATTGGACTGTATGTCTGAAGATTCGCCTTGAAGTGAATCAAAGCAAAAATTTAAGTATAGATAGGGGTGTTACACAGTTCAGGTTACCGAGCCCATAATTACCGAAGAGCGACTTAAACTTGCCGTATCCCGTTGGTATTTTATTGTTTTAACTGAGTATTGCAAACTGTTCATACTAGTAACTTCTGCATCCATGACATGGCGAATCTGATTACGTTCAGCATTCCTATATTATTTTATCCATTTAAAATCTGGTTGTCCACTGCCATAGCTATGAAATAGATTTACCAAAACCTGACAGCAAAACTAGCTTACTATTGACTTAACTACAGCTAGTTATTCAGTGTAAAGATACTTCTCAGTAGTATGCCCGTATTTAGCATTGATAATATAGTCGAAATACAAGGGCTCTCACGTGTCCACGTTTGCCTCGTATATCTCTGAAAGACCTCCGAAATTTGACCAACATTTGGCTGTGAAATGGAACTACTTTCTTTCCATTTTAAGGTAGCGTAAAGAATGTTTTATATCAAATCTTGTCGAACTTTTCCTGCTTTTACTTCTTAGAAATAGCCGGTTCTCAAATAGGACTTCCTTACCCGGAGTAGTGTTAGGCTGGTTATTGTCCTTAGTTCCTTGACTGCTTTTGTCAGAGGATTGTTCTGCGACATCCCGGACATTGTCATTGAATTTACCGTCTATATTTCCGCGGGGGCTGTAGCGAGCCACCAAAAAGAAGTTCCCGGATTTACTCTGAGCTGTACCAATCCCAACCTCCTTAGAGTCCCGCCAGACCAACTGGCTAAAGTGACCTGTAAAGAATTACATCTGTGGTTGTTTTTGTAATAATCTTTGCAGCTAACGATGGACGTTGCGAGTTCCGTCATGCATGTAGTGACTCAGATTATCCCAATGTCCCAAGCTGATGACAGCTACAGCCATTGCTACCCCTTGCTAACACGCGATTATTGTCCCTAAGGGCGTCGACCTATTTCAGTTATCGACACTCTAGGGTAAATATCAAAAATTGAAATTCATCCGAAATGTGCACTTTGCTGCAAACGTGTAACTGAAACATTGGTAATGGACGTCTTTCCGATAAATATGCAGGTTAGCGCGCGATCTGGTGCAACCTGGTTATAAACAACAGTTAACAGAGATTAACGGTGCATTCCTTTGGGATGACCTGGATCAGGATCGGTGATCCAAGATCACTTGAAAGGAGCTTATAATCCACTCTGGTCAAGAGTTTATCGGTGTCTTTGATGCACCATGATCAGAGTGATCTTGGATCATTGATGTTGACTCGAATCATCCCAAAAGAGTGCATCCTAACGATGCGTTCCTTTGAGATGACCCAGATCAGTGATCCAAGATCACTCGTATCATGGTGCATCAAAGGAGCTCATGAATCCATTCTGGGCAAGGATGCATTGGTTCCTTTGATGCACCATGGTCCGTGTGATCTTGAATCGTTGATTCTGATCATCCCAAAGAAACACGCATGAAGTCACCCTGCCGCCAGATGTTTCCTTTTCAGGCATTGTTTTTGCAATTGCTGAAATTGTGTGCTTGGTGGTAAAGTTCTTTCAGGTGACATTGCATATATTCACTTTCAAAAGACGATTTTAAGCAGGGATAAAGCGAGCATGATGTTGAAAGAGGCGCTCGAACCACTCATTCGCACAGCCGGCCTTCATTTCAGCTACCGCCATAAACAAGCAAGGTGTGTTGCTCAACACCCTTAGATCACACTAGCCTAGTGTAAAGCTACCGCCCGGCGCTTCTTCAGGTTGCCCTTACCGATTGCTTGTACTCATTTAAACTACAGGATTAAGGGGAGGCACTGTGTGTATTAGGGGTCTTACCCAAGAACATGGAACCTAGACTTAACCCCAGGCAGGGTTGGGACCCAGACCACTTGATATCCGTAGCCCAACTCGCCAACCATCAGACCACCGTGTCTACAGCATGGCACCGGATGTTTCTAATCCCGAGTTATGCAGATAGCTAACACTGGAAATTCAAAACCGAACGAGACCGTTAAAGCGGTGCTATATTGTACAGAAAGATTACTCACTGGTACTTTCATCCAGATGTGGAGATCTGAAGTCATAATTTTTACCCTCTTGGTACCAATTCTTAACAGCTCGTCCACAGGCTTGATCGGGGTCACCGCCATACATGTAAAACAGGTTTTCTCCATCAGACGTTCTAGAGTCATGCTGAAGCTGATCTATTGCTGCAAGGTGATTGGCCCATTTCTGTGCGTTTACAGCAATGTCTGCTGACCAGGAAAGAGCTGGAACTCCATGACGGGCTCGAACTTCGTTGTGAGCGTCCAGGCAGTCCCGTATGTAAGAACTCTGGAAAGAAAAGACTAGAAACAAAAACCAACCAAAGGAAAGAAACAATTAGCAGCAAGAACTAGAGGGAAACAAACTTTACCTTTGCAACGCAGGTGAAAAGTTGTCAAAATTAAGCATGACAATCTCTTGTAAGTGCTTATCTTGTCATGTAATCCGCAGAGCACATCACTATGTCGCTCTTTGGACACATTATAAAGCATATCATTTGCAACCTTCAATTTAGCATGCAATTTAAATTGACTTCGTGAACGGCTGTCTGTTATGTATCCACTACAAAGAAGCTGACAGTCGGGTTCAATTAGACATGGGTCGCTTAAACCATCTGTAACACTCTAATTATATTTTCCAGTTGAAACTATTTAGGGGCAGTGTTCATTAAAACTGGCTTACTTTTAGTTAAACGGATAAGATTATCGTTATCATGGTAGATCTCCAATTTAACGGCTCAAACTACATCGGTGGTGTGTTTAAACATGTTAAGAGCAAAACGTTTCGTTTTCAAATCAAAGAATGTCCAGTTATATCGGTCATTTTTTACGACGAAAATTGACAGCCATTGGGCGGCGGTGTTATTGTCTATATCCACCACATTTTGTTTGTTAATAACATTGTTTTAAATGAATACGCGAACTAGGTTTGTTTTCAGTACTCTAACTGGCAGGTCATACAAAATCTTTACACCAATCTAATTCGTCCACACCACGTTTAATAAACATGGCGTGTATTTAGCAAAGCTCCCGTTGAAGTTGGAGTACCTACCTTTAGTTGCACACAATAAAACGCTCACAAGAAATTCTATCTTCATCTCTGATCTAAATGAGAAAACCCCATTGGTAAAGGAACGAAGAAAGGGAAACATTCATTATTGATAGGTGGAACACAAACTCCGTGACAATACCTGCCACATTTGATTGTATGTTCAGGTACTCTATTGTATAGAAACTAATGGAAAAAAGGAGCGTTTTAAGCGCAATCAAAGCCTGCGGAAAGGTCAGACAATCGGAGCATGCTATATAACGCAATGTTTTGGAATGATATACCTTGACACAGCTCCCATGTGATTTGATATGTTTAACTTTTTGAATTAGCTTCTTCGTTCCTTTCGGGTATATATTGGTAAACTTAAAAAAAAGGAAAACGAAAGAGAACGAAACCAATATTTCCCAAAACGGAGCAAACGAGCAAGCTGATTAGCGTGTTTATTATAAAACGCTGCTGATAAACTAATGCGTCCCCGCGATCCATTAACGGTAGACTCGAGCGCAAAAGTTTACCATCTATTTACATTTTGAGGTATCTTACTCAGATGGTTCCTCAGATATGAAGAGAAAAAAATTTCGTAAACCTTTTTTCAAATTGTTATTGTTTCATAAAATTACTTTTACGTATTTAGTACTGTAATTATTATTATCTGGCTTGTTCTTGCAGCCGATATAACACGCGTTCTGATAGGCTAATTGTAGAGCATTATTCTCCCTTATAATATGGCTGTCTTATAAGGGCTGGGAACTACTGAATTTACGAATTTGATTGGCTCAATTCGATTTTGACCGCGGTCTAGGTTTTAAAGACCCTTCGTTTGAACTAGTCAAAGTGATTTGAATTCAAGAGACAAGACTGGCCTCGCAAAACCCTCAGTGTGAACTGCTCGTTAACAATTCCCAGGCACTACACTCGGGGACTTGTCCCCTCGCGAACATGTGCCGACCTAAATTATGCTGTTATTATTCTTACTTAACAACCAACTATTTTCTTTTGTGCAATGCTTTGGAAAAGGAATTCGTTAAAACTAATACGTGCCGGGTCTATCTTGGCGGGCTATATTACAACTTGAATTCGGGGCGCTCAGGACACCAATTATAATAGTGAGTGTTTTCACGTGACGTCACGGCATCCATATTGGTAACCCAAACCAAACTGCGGCAGTTGAACTCTTTTCTCTGTAAAACTTTCTTTTATTTGAATAAGTTTGGATGGCTGCTGCCAACGCGAGTGGAAACGCTCTATAGCAGACTAGCACGATGCCGTTATTTGACTTCAACTACCTCAGCATTAAATTCGGTCAGCACTCACTTATACACTTCGATAGAGAGAGGCACTCTGAGAGTAAAGTATCTTCCCCAAGAACACAGCGAATGACCCCAGCCAGGGCTTGAACCCAGACCACTCCGACGTCCAGCGCGCGCGCTAAACATTAGGTCACCGCGCCTATAAATGCTTTAGCTAAAAACAAAAGGAACGGCAACAAGAATATACCGTCATGAGCACTCGGTTTACGCGGTATATTTTTAGCACAGTTCAAGCTTGAAGAAGAAACAAAATGGAAATTTTTTAGGCGTGTAACCATTCAAAAGAGAGCTTTTGAGCATTACTAACTTGTGTTACTGTTCGTTTTGCATATGTCCTAAAATTGTATTGTTGTGTATTTCCTGCAAAAATTTATTGTTTCATTGTTTTTCGACATCCCTTCCATGAATAATTTATCTATGCCAGTAGAACTCTCAAAACTACAAACGTAGTCTGAATTGAAGTCCGATGTATATGATCACTGCTAAAGTGTATGTGGAGATTTGGAACTGACGCGTGAATAGATTCTTCGAGTTGGCGTTCGGTGCCTTAGGCCGCTTGTCGGTCGCGTGTAACATCATTTAAGACTCTACCCATATTCATTAGACATTGTTGAGAGTGAAGAAATAGTGTTCCGGCTCATTTGATGATACATTGCTTTATTCTCTCAACCTTTGTGCCCTAGATCAATGATTGCGCAATGAGATTTCAAGGGGCAAAACGATTTTGACCAGTGCAGGAATATCAAAATAAGAAAACCATGACATTTTTCACCTGAAATACTCTCGTGTTTATTTGTAACTCAAAATCAAATTAAAGACCAGCAAACTACAGTGAATATTTGCTCTCCTCAGCTGGCTTGTCTCTGCGGGTAAATGAGGAAAGTGGAGCCTTTGCAAACTCTGCAAATTAACATCCTTGGGTTAATTAGAAAGTTAAACTTGTGAAACAACTACGTAATATCTTTACCTATACTTAGCTGGTTTATAGCCTCGGTTTAACGGCGTCACCGCAGAATATGGAGAAATAATACAATGCAATAAATATAAGCTTGGACGACTAAGAATCATAAAAGAATTCCACTTGGTTCGGAGGATGAGAGAAATCAGAGAAATTAAAAAAGTATTTGCACTTGTGACAAAGGGATTAAAAGGTTCTTCGCCGTGCATAATAAACCGATCAACTTGAAGCTAGTCCTATCTGCAGGGTCCAGCTTTCCATCTCCATTTTTATCAAAGGCCGCGATGTAAGAATTAGCGACAATTTCTGGAATGCTATACTCATCCACCAACTCAGCTGCGTCAATATATCCGTCTCCACTATCGTCAACGTCATCAAAGCGATCAGCCTAAACAAGATGCAGTTTCATTCACACTAGTTTACGTTTGGATATAACGAGTTGACAGCTCCGATCCCTGTCGGTGGTGTGGGTGGGTTTAGGGTGGAAAGGCTTCTTCCAATGATGAGAATATTCGCCGTCCAATTAAGCTTTTTAAAATAACATTTCGATATCGTTTAGGGGTTCCATGTTTGTTCGTTTCAGCCGTCATTCCTAGTTGACCAAGCCCTCTACCTCCCTCAAAAATAACCTTTTCTGTCTCTAAATAGACACTAAATTTCTAGACCTTGTCGCGGGTATATATGAATTGCGCATGCTGATGAGGAAAACAACTGTAGTTCGCACCTGCGTTAAATTTTAAAAGCTTAGCACAGGAACGACAACGGTAAAACGCTGCCTTACAAGTTCTCCACGCAAGGTAGTGGGGAGGGGAGGAATAGTCAACAAAGTTTATTATTGCTGTCTTCGATCCGCGATCGATCGATCGATCTTTCCGTGGTGATTCCTCACATTTACATTGCGCATCCTTACTGCGCATAATTCATGGCGTCAGCAGCGAGCGCTCGTGCACGAGCACATTGAAAACATGGTGGATTTGCCTTGATACTGAGTTCTGTCAGTTGAAAAATGGCTATAGCTCACTAACGAACTCGGGCACCCCAATTTTTTTTCCAGTGGTTTTAATCAACTAATCATTAGCTTTGCGTGAGAAAAGACTGATATGATTTCTATTGCTGAAAATTGAAGAAATAAGGAAAATAGCAGCTGCCCTGTAGTCTTTTCTATTTTGCAGTTTGATAGCCGTGGCAAGCAATTTGGTTCCAATACTTTAACAAGGATTCAGCTGTCTGTCAAAATCAAACTTAAAAAGCTAATTTGTGTCCAATACAAGTATTGACTGTAGTTTGAGGAGTCCGAGTGTTTTCATGAGTCTGGGCTCACAAAGATTTTACAATAACTTGAAATGCGTTCTTGTAATAAGCATTAAATAACGCCAAAATGGGACATTTTCAATGACTCACTGCTCCTTAACGAGCATGGGCACCCCCCCTTTTTATTTTATAATTAAAGTTCTCATATGATAAATATTCAGTGGACAAAGTTTGAACAAAAATCTACTGACAGTTTTATTTCAGGGGAATGACCTTAAACACCAGCGATAGCCTTATCACGGTTTCCTTTGACGATGGTACCCCATCCACACTGGTACTGCAGAAACACTGAATCCAGCTTCTATAATTTTCTCTTAGGCAACCAAATAACTACTTCATGAATCAGCCATTAGGTGCGTCTGTTCGATGTGTTTTAAAAGGAAGGTAGCTCTCCCTATCAGCCTGAAAAGAGGAACCCTTTCAGGCGGAATTCCCACGCATACCCCACGATATAGTTGCAGTGTAAATGGAGTACTCACACCTGTCCAAGATGAAGCTCAACACTACTGCTTACACACTTTCGTCCGGGGAGACGAAAAACACTAGAACGACTGAAATTTTTAAAATTACTTACGTTTGCAGTTTTTGCGAGCAGGACAATCATGGCAAACATGGCAACGAACAGCAACTTTCAATTTTCCATTCTTTTGCTTCCCAACAGTAAAGTAGTTTTCTTAAACAAATATAGAACGAAATTTTTATTAATTTTTTTATTCTATAATGAATATTACAGTATATTATATTACAGTACAATGAATATTGCAGTGTCCCGATGGCAATGTGCCAAACTCATGAAACGTTCCTTATATTTCTCTGTGCGTGTATCACGCTTTTAGAAAATGTCCTTTGAGTTATGAAATAAATGCTGTATGTAAAACTAATATTCAATTTTGAATTTCTTGGTAATTTAGTCGTCTTCCTTTCATTTCAGGAATTGTTAAAGTCTGGTTTTACCAGCGACGCAAGCACAAGCGCAAGTACAAGCGCAAGCATTAGGGATGACCCAGGTGAAAACGAAATTCGACGCAAACACAAGCAAAATCGTCCAAACCTTCCAAACTGTTTAGGCGCGAAGTAATTTGTTTTCATTGGCAGATATCCTTGTGCTTGTGTTATGCCTGAGCGGTATTTCGTTTTCACTTGTTGCAGAGCAAAGGCAAGCATAAGTGCAAGCACAAGACAAAGGAAAATTTTTGATCTTTGTGCTTGTGCTTGCGCTTGTGCTTATACCTGCGTTAAGGCCGTTTTCACCGTGAAATAAAAATTATTATTTGTGCTTGCGCTTGTGCTTACGTCGCTAGTAAAAACCAGGCTTAAGGACGTTCGCGCGAAAATTTTCAAACACCGATTTTTTCTGAGACTCTTACCACTGTAAGATGATGGGTTAGTTATGTCAAAAATGTAAAAAAGGTAGGGGCGGAGGGGCGGGGGGCGGTCACCGACTTCGTTTTGGAGAGAACATGCCCGGAAGAACATCTTTTAAGAATTTAAAAGAATTTAAAATTCTTTCAAATTTAAAAATTTGAAAAAATCGGGCTTTGTTAGCGAATAAGGCCACAGTGTCTGTAAGCTCCAAAATATTGCAATTAGATCTTTAAAGTGAAATGTTCTCTGCTAAATATTGTTTAAGTGGACGAGGTTCCTTAAAGAACAAGTTCGCATTTAGCGACCATAGTTTCACGCGCCTTGCAGCCGCAAGATGGCAGGATTCGATGTCCCGTGGACAGAAATCTTCAATTTTTTTAACTTCCCGCATTGATTTTTTGTTCATTTTTGGACAATGTGGAGATAATTGTAAATAAAATCTGTTTCTGGAAAGAAAAGTAAGGGTCAGCGAACGTCCAAGATCGTTAAATCCAAGCAAAGCTATAGTAATGGCCATCTGTCTGATCATTGTTCATTTTAGTACTTAGCGCGCACGCTCGATGCATGACGTGGCATGTGAATTTGCGTACGCAGTAAGGATGCGCAGAAACAATTAGTGCGAATTTCCTGAATACAAATAGAACCAGATGAAACATGAAAGGACGCAGCGTGGCCGAGTGGTGAAATCTACGACTAGTTGAGAGATATGAATCCACCTACGTGAGATTTCAGAATGCTCATTTGATTCGAGTAGAGTTAGTTGGAGAAACTAAACTATGTTTCACAAAAAAACACCCGATTATTTCACGCTTCATCTTGTTCTCATTTCTTGTGATCACGTGTTGTATCTAAACTGACCAAATTACAATTCACGGCCAACTAAAACTCCATTCTCTCCTCGTAATTATCCAGTTTTGTTCTAGCGGATCACGTTTCTAGTTTCACGTTCTCGTTTCACGAGTAAAAACAGTTATTTCACGTTTCCTAAGCTGTTTAAATTGCCGCCCACGATGCTAACTTTTTTTACGATCACCCTTTGCGTAGGATTGATTTGGGATTTTGCTGTTGAACTAATATTAATCGAATTTTTTAAAGAAAGAGCTATTGTGTTACAATACCATGCAATTCCAAACAGAACAAAGACATGAGCTACTAACCTTTTTTTTTTTTTTCTAAAATCGTGCAGTAACAACTCACTTGATCAGACTCCGATAGGGCGACCAGTCAGCTATAAGAGGCTGTTCGTAGGCGTCTAACAATTTCTTACTTTGCAATAAGCCGACGTCATACCCATCCATTATTAAAGATATAGGTTCCTGTTAATGTTTCCTATCTCCTTGACAATCTCGTTCCCAGAGTCTTCGTTCCCCTTGACCAGCGGTCGAAAAACGAGAGCTCTGGGAGCAACCATTTCAGGCATGCGCCATAGATGCAGACTGCGCAGTGAAACCGGATGGACAGAATCACCAAAATTCGGTTATTTCAAAATGGTTGCTCCCAGAGCTCTCGTTTTCCGACCGCTGGTCAAGGGGAACGAGGACTCTGGGAACGAGATTGATCTCCATGACAGAGATCAAGGGCAAAACTGAAAGTCATACCACTGCGCAAGAGCCGGCCAAGCGATTTTATGCTGAAAATATCGGACCCTTGATCATTTATGGTTTTGTTGTTTTGACTATTTTTCAGCATCAGGTATTCGTAGTAATGATTCTAAGCCAGTGGCCAGCCTCGTTCCCAGGGCTTTTCTCTCAGCAATTGGTGTGGGGAAAAGCTGTGGAAACGAGGTGGCGATGGGCAAGAATTTTTTTCTCGCAAATAAATGCTTCGAGACGTTTAAAGCAGTTTTTCAATTCTCAGCATGGAAAAGACCTCAATATTATTTCCTCGTCGCTTGTAAAAATATAAAATGTGTGTGATTTGAAATAACCAGAAACACTTATTTTTAAAACGATGGGAAGTCAAAGACTACTGGAAGGCTTATACAACATGGTATATTTATATTTTGGCTAGACAAGCGGAAGTATTGTTTTAAATATACCACGTGGCGTTGTGCCAGCCTTGCATTGCCTTTGACTTCTCATCGTTTTACTTTTCAAGTTTGGCTGATTAGATCTCCTGTGAGATCCAACGTTCAATCAAGCAGGATCTTCGTTCACGGCTTTGCAGTTTATTTAGTTGGTTATTTTAAAGCCATTTTGATCTCAGTTGGAATAATAAGGCACACCTGGGTTGTTGGTCATGACATGTGCTATTTTGTAATTTTATTAGGCAAATTGACAATCCAATGATGAACATCAGCTTCCTATAACTAGTCACGTTTATCTTTACACCCTTCATTCTATGACTAAAAAAATAGCGTAATCGACCGGGCTGAAATGTTTGTTTGATATCACGCATTGTGGGGAAGGAATACCTGGCTCAGTGACGAAGAAGGTTGAATTGCATGAGTACTGTTTCATGTCATTTTAATCGCCTGTTCGTATTAACATAGAATAGATCATAATAGTCATAATACTGCGAAATTTTCAAACGCTGGCGAGAATCGTTGAATGCAAGAGACGATAAAGGGTAAGAGTGTTAATCCTTCATAAAGGTGTATATCTCAAGATATTTTTATATGCATAGATGTTGTATCCAGTTGTCTCGGGAATCATGCCATCAAGATGTTTTTATTGGGGTAAAATGTGTGTCAAGCCGCTTGGCGTGTCCACGTGAGAAAAATTCGCCCCAAAGGGGTGGCCATTTCTAGACCATCTTGGAATATTTGAAGCCGGGAGTGATCTCTTATTAAAATTACCACCGATTTTGTTTTTTTTCTTCTCCTTCTAATCCCGGTTTAAAACAAAATCACACAAAACTTACTGTTCACAACAAGCACAAATATTTTCACTCTCCCAACAGTTGAATACAGACGGCAAAAGTTTCCTTTTCGCCGTTTGTCATGCTTAACCTCACTATTTATTTTGGTCACTCCTGGGACGGTCTAGAAATTGCCAATCTTGTGGTGCAAATTTTACTCACGTGGACAGGCCAAGCGGCTTTACTCACATTTTATTATCCTCGATGCAACCTCGTATCCAGGGCTTTCCCTTAGAAATTGGGGGTGGAAATAAGGGAAAAGCCCTCGGAGGCTTGATAGAATGAGTCCGAGAGATTCGGTTACTATATCCAAAATTAACTACTTGCGAGGATAACCTTCAGCTACTTGGGTGGTAATATGCTCAACAGTGCTTTTCAACTTGCAATGCAACGTTGTTGCGCGGCAAGTTGCAAAAACATGTTGAACTAAGTCATAAATTTCTCTAACATTACCGACTCAGCATCCAGTGGAAAATGACAAACTGCTCAGGTTATCAACAGAGAACAGACATACAGAAATGCAGAAAGTTTTTGACAGATAACCACCAAATTACCAAATAGCTAATCAACTATAGCTCTTGAACAACAACTGCTGAACGGCTGAAAATTTTGCGATGTTCTTGATTAAAATTAGAGTGGCTTTTGTACCTATATCAATGTCGTCATTTGGTGGAACGAAAACTTAGATTCGTTAATGTTAACGTATTGTCTCTAAAAGCCTTTCAATCACAGAACGGTTAACAACAGGTGAAAAAATGTTCCCGGCCTCAAGAGCCTTCATGGGCCCGATGAGGATGAGTGAGTGAGTGTGAGAAAAATGTTCAGGTGTTAATACGGGCCTGCTATCTGTCTGTGAGAATGGATTGTCACGTAGCTGCAGGCCTAGGTGTTCTGTATTTTTGTTCCAAATTGCCCAATGGCAAACGTTTTATTTTGTAAAGCAAAGAGTGACGAAAAATCTTGATCTGATTTTAAGTCTGATAGCCAATACTCATAGAAAGTAGTTCTTTAATGAATATGGTGCTTTCATGAATGATACTCAGCAGGAAGATTTTAAAATCCATCAGGGGCAGAAAATTGTTTTCACAGTAAGTGGTCCGAGCGGAAAATTAATTCGCAGGTTTATTTGTTGTTTTCCAGTATATAACAAATCGCGTTGGTCTGCCTAACCATATTTTCAAATTTTCCCTTCACCATCTATTATACATGTCTGTTTTCATCTTTAATGTTTACATTGATCATGGCTAATTTTCCTATGAGAATATACTGAGACAATATTTACATAGAAAACGCGGCTTGATTGTGGCTAAAAGTTTTCCTCCATTAAAAAAAGGTATCTCTCTCTGTTTCATGAGTCGTTTTGGAGTTTCAGTAACAGAGTATACGCTTTGTTTAACATTCTCAGCATAAAATTGTTTTGGATGCTTCAGGAATTGATCACGCAATTTTCTTGGTAAAATTAATTATTGATATCTCCTTCTTTTTGTGGTATCTAATTTGAAATTTGTTTGCACACATAAAACAAGAGAAATTGTCGCATCAGTTAAAAGCAATGCAAGTAATTATTAAATCCACAGCACCACAAGAGTTTCTACAGCAAACATGGGACCGACCTAGAGATGAATGAGAGTTTATCCGAACAGGGCCGTCTTCAACACCTTCTCAGCTCAAGGAGTACTTCCTCCATCGTTTTGGAATCTTCAATTGCCTTATTAATTTTCCTTGTGGCAGTGCCCGGCAATACACTTGTTCTTCTGGTTGTTTATAAGACGCCAAGACTTCGAAATGCAGCTGGAATATTGATCACTTCGCTGGCGATTTCGGACCTTTCTTTGATGCTCTTGTTATTTCCACCAGCCTTTTCCGCCATGATCACAGGACGATGGCTCGGTGGTTTTTACCTTTGTCAAATCAGTGGTTATGCAGTGCCCTTTCTCTGCAGCGGCTCGCTACAAACCATGGCATTGATGGCCCTTGATCGTCATTTTCGTATCGCTCATCCAATAAAGCACCGAACCATATTCAGCGTGAAGCGAACAAAATTAATGGTTGTGCTTGTGTGGCTAGTTGCGTCTACGGTTCAACTTCCTTACGTGGCAAATGGTGGTGTGTATACTTTTCATCCTGGCAAATTCTTCTGCTTCGTTGATTTTTCGTTTCTGGCCAAGTTAGGCATCGTTTATCTCGTCGTGCCTTCGTTAGTTATCCAGCACTTTTACATGAAAGTATTCTTGGCTTTGAGAGCCAACAAGAAACGCGTTAAAACTCTGCACAGACAAAACCGCGACGCTTTTAGGATGACAGCCCAAGAAGTTAAGTTAACAAGAACTTTATTAATGACCGTGATCGCATATGCTATTTGTTGGACTCCGGTTATGATAATCGATTTCGTGGAAATGGCTCGTGGCGGATGGGTCCTTTCTCGTGGAGCCTATATGATGTACTCCACTTGTGGCCTGGCGAGTGCGTGTATAAATCCCTTGGTGTATGGCTTCATGAACAGAGTATTCCGTGCAGAATACATGAGACTATTAGGCATACGCACGCTTAATATTTCAAATTCTTCGGTAGCTTCAGTTGAACAACAGTAATAACGTTTTGCGCAGTTTAATTATGCTTGAAGCCGTCTTCTCTTTATAAAAACAGTAGTTATGTCATTTTGAAAATTAAAAGTTGTGTGCAATACTGCGGTGATTTTTCATGTTCAAATATGAGATTTTTATTATTGTATTTACTTGCAAAACTATAGAAACCCTGCATAAACGTTCACAGCTGTCTTTCTAGAGCTGAACTTTATTCTAAGTCATGGTGTAATAGCAACATCAGTAATGTAACGAAATTCTTCCTGAATGCTAACCAAAATTTAGAGAGATGCAAAGGTTCGAAATCAATTTCTGTTGTTGTAGCTAATGATGATGCGAGTTTATGTGATTTATTTCCGAAAAAGGTAATAAATGGGATTTTCTAGGGGTTTACCGTGTAACTGATAAATATGCCCGATTGAAATGTTGGAAAACACTCCGAAAGCTGATATCTCAGTCGCCTAGCTAACAGCTGGCGATTTGCAAAAATAAAACGATCTATTACTTAAGATTCTTTTCAGCAGAATTGATGCAGTTATTGACACCAGGCTGAGACAAGGGCAGACAGGATTTACAAGAGGCTGAGATGCATAGATCAGATCTTCGCTCTGAGGAACACCATCGAGCAGTGAAACACCCCTCTGTACATCAATTTTATCGACTTCTGGCAAGCCTTTGAAGATTCTGCGATCATATGCGATCATATGCAGTCCCTCCAAAGATGGTCAACGTCATGGAGTTGTTCTACCAACAGTTCGAGTGCAGTGTCATTGTAAATGAAAGTCTGTCAATCTGGTTCTCTGTGGGGTCTGGTGTGCAACAGGGATGTGTCATCTCTCCTATCCTCTTTCTGGTTGTCATTGATTGGATCATGTGTAGAACAACGGCTGACAGACCAAGTGGACAGTCACTCTTTTCCCAACTTGAAGACCTCCACTTTGCAGATCGCCTCGCTGCTCTTCCCACAACACGTTGCCACCTACAGGAGAAGACCGACAGGCTCATTAGGTTTAACCATCAACACCTCCAAGATCCAGGTCTTGTGTATCAATGCCATTCCAGATGCACCAATTACAGCAGATGGTGAACCACTTGACTTGGTTGAGGAATTCACCTACCTGGGAAGCCTTGTCGCAAAGGACAGTGCAGCGCAGAAGGACACCAAGGCAAGGCTTGAGAAAGCTCGAGTTACAGTTGCAAGACTCCAGCCTATATGGAAGTCGAGGCAGTACAGCCTTAGGACGAAGCTCAGACTATACAACAGTATCGTCAAACCAGTTCTGCTTTCTGGTTCCGAGTGCTGGCGAGTGTTAAAAGGCGATACGAACAAGATCAGCGCCTTCCACAGCGGATGTCTCAGGAGAATATGTCGCGTCGTCTGGCCTAAAAAGGTCTCAAATGAATGGTTGTACAAGAAAACAAATAGCCAGAATGGGGTGGTGGTGATTCAATGTCGCCGGATCCAATGGCTTGGGCATGTCCTTAGAATGGATCAGGTCCGTATCCCCAAGACTGCCTCAGATCGACACCACCTGGAGGAAGGAAGCAAGGGCGGTCCAGAACAACTTGTAGACGTACCGTGATGGTCGAGCTAAAAGGGATGGACTAGACATGGGGTAAGGCACAACATGGAAGCAACGCTAAGAGGAAACGAAAAGAAATTCAGCGCTGGAATCGACAGTTCAAAAGTAAGATTGTATATTTTGCCTGGAGACCTTTAAAAATAGTGCACTAAAATAATCTACTTTCCGCAAATTTTAGGTCTAACACTTGCGTAAATAGAATGAATGTACTTGTTGCTGAACGAACTGAAATGATTCAGCAAAAACCGTCAATTTTTAATTTATTTTTGTAAAGTAAACCTGCATCGTGACTTTACACTGCTTTCTAGGCTAAGCATACATTCTGCAATGCACATTGGAAACTAGATTTGTTTAGATCACCATTCATCAGCTGAATTTATTCAGGCTTCAAGCTGGCTTTATTCATTATGCTGTTTTTCAGGCTACTTTTAGGTTTCAAGCTGACTTTATTCAGCGTTCTTTCAATTATATCTAAGATTATGCAATCAAGAATTTCTTTAGTATACAAATAGAGTGCTCTTATCCCTGTAATATGAAGTGCATCTACGATTTACACCGGCGATTTACGACATGAGACTAGAATAAATGCTTGAAGATTAAGTTCTAGAAGTTTTCATATTCCAGTAACAGATCTAGTTGGTACTTTGGAACAGCTGACAAGTTCCTTTCTCGCAGCAAGTGAGTTTCTCCGAGCTAATTCCCAGTTGACGTTATTTATAGGCCTCTCAACGAGTTCGGAGCGGCAAAACCCGCTGTCACAGAGTGTAGGAGGAATGAGTTTTTGCAAATGTAATGTGTTTGCATTCATCATGAAAGAACAAAGCCTGCGTGTGGAATTCTTGCTAGACCGGGGTAAGACATAATTTTGGCTAACGGGTGACAAATGGCTAAACATTTCAATGAGGCCATGTTAAGAATTTTCGGGATACGGGATGTTAAGGTTAATATTTAACTGGATACAGGATATTTGGGGAAACATTTATGGGATTAGGGATAGATCAGATGAGAGGGGATATCGAGTGGAAAAATTGTTCATTTTAGTTAACGGAATAGAGGATATTTAGGACAAAAAAACGGGGTTTGGGGTACCATTCACCTTTCCATCTGGATCTCTTTGACTGACGAAAGTGTTAACCTGGCCTTCTTTATTGAAAACTACCGATAATTGGCCGAAATCGTCTAGTTGATTAATCTTGCTGGTGTTCAACTTCAACATTTTTATAGACAACGACAACCGACAAACAGATGGGCCATTATTTACTACAAGAAATTTTCTCATTGAACTTCTTCACCGCACAGCTCCGCTTCAGTGGAATACGAGAGATTAACCTTGGTGCTTTAACATAACCGCGGGAATATTTATTGCTTTAATTTAAAGTAAAGCAAAATTTGATCCTTTGTGTGTTTTCCCTATCTTATTGCCCAACAGCCGAAACGATATTGACTTATCGCCATTTTTGGCGAGTCATGTACGTACAGTGACAAAAAGTTTAATTGTATGAGGCCAAGCCGAGTGCATTTAAAACACTGGCTCGATTGATACCTCAGTTCGCCGTATCTTATACAACAATTAACGTCTTCATCCTTCTCACAAGAGGCAAACGCTTCGAAATCGTTTAATAATGCATTATACCAGTTATAGATTTGTTTTCTTCACAAGCGAATTAACTGATGTAATCCATCTCCAGATTCTGCCCGAACTGAGCAAAAAACGTTTGCCGCCTCTTCTGAAACTCGTGTTTGCTATTTTGTTGCCGCAAAGCTCGGCATAAATCGACTTTAATCCCCTCATGGATGGTAGCTGGTCAACAATATCTTTAGTAATAGTGTGGGTTTGCTGTTTACATGGTAAGAATTTCTCAACGATAAATATTTTTCTTCTGCGAAGGTTGCTTTTGTAAACAAAAGTGTTTTTTGGCCATCCCATCTCGGCAGGCAAATATTTATCGTCTAGTTAACTAATTTTGCCCCTCTACCGTAAATCTAAGGTCTATGTTTGAACAGGACTTAAGTTTTGGATTCCATTATCTGTCTACGCTTGATAAACTTCTTGTTAGTTCAACTTGTCGTTAACTGCTGGTGGACAGACTGTTATCGTCAAGTTGCATTTGCAAAACGCAAACAACCATCTTGAACCAAGACACTTGGGTTTTATAAAATAATCTAGAAAATGACAGTTAAACAAAATAGGAACGGAATTGACTTCTATGACTGCGTTAAGTGAATAAAGCTAAAAAAAAAAAAAACATTCACAGTGCATTCGCTTTAGATGTTTAACTATTTTTACATGATGCCGGCTCTCTTATAGCCCTGGTCACTCGAAATCTATGAGTTGTTTCCTTGAAGTTAACAAATGTTGACCCCTCCTCAGAAATCCAGGGAGCCCCAAATCCCAGCTCATCCAAGAGCGCTGAACCACCGGGTGCTATGAAAGTGGTAAGATGATATTTAATCTTTTCTAAGTTTTACAAAACGTGTGGTATCTAACAAGTAAACCTGTACGGAGGAGCAAAGCTGCAACAGGGACGCAGAAACTCTAACGAACTAAACTAAACGGCTTTCTTGCTAGGGTAAAATCTAATATTGTTAAGGTTATAGTTATCTCTATATTGTTCCTGGAATCTTAAAGAGAAACAATCGAGTAAGAGTCAGTCTTATAGCTTTTTCAGTAAAACCTGCGATGGATAAAGTAAATCATTCATTATGAAGTAACAACAGAACTAAAACTGATGCAAAAAAGCCTTCCCCCACCTCCTAAAAAACACCTCAGGCTTTAATAACTATATCATAACTATGATCATTCGCAACCTGTGTCTTGGTACATTATATCTGCCCACGTGAATGCGTTTAACGCAAATTAGCTCTAACTGATTGATTGAAGCTCTACTTGAATGTGAGGCTAATAGACCCAGTTTTGGTACTTGGTCTATTAAAAAAAATGAAATTTAACAAAGGTTTAATTTGTCATGTAAGCCTTTGGAGTTTCGTTGCCTTTTGATCGAATGACCGATCAACCGGTCGATCTAGAAGGCCAACTTTGTAAAATAAGTTTTTAATGGTTGCACCCACGAAGCGTGCGTAAGCTCCATTTGGGTCTGTATTGTGTGCCACACCAAAGAGGAACCAACTGATTTGAGGCCAAGGACCTGCCAAATTAGTTGGGCTGTGGATGAAGAGGGAAATAATGCCCAGTTCGATCTGTGAGACTCGCGTTGTTGCAGGGCAAACTGGAATACAACTACGATGTTTCACCACAGGGCCCTCTTACTGTTTCTTGAAAGGTCATTTATAATTCAGATATTTTTGATAATCATGGGAACAAAAAATAGCACAGTTTGCTCGACGCCTCCTGTGCTTTTCTTCGCGACGTGATCCAATCCAGAAAAGATTGATATACAATGAAATAATACAATGTAACTTCTGCCATGCTTTTGTCGCTTTTAATTTGTTTCCAGCACAATCTCATTGTGTGTGAAGGTCAGAAGGCATTTGTGTCATGTCCGAGCATTTTCGATGAAATAACTGTGGTGGAAACGATGTACGGTCGCAAAGATCCCTCCATCTGCGTGCATCCAAGCATTCCATCAAGCACAATGTGCCAGGAACAAGAAACACAGATCAATGCTCAGATCAGAGGACTGTGTGAAGGAGAACACACTTGTGAAGTGGCAGCAAACAATGACTTACTGGCTAAGGCTGGAACAACAATCTGCCCCAATGTGTACAAATACTTGGACATTAAATTCAGGTCAGTTTGTTTCCGCGTAGACTCGTTTAAAATCTTACACATAAGATGCTGGGTGTGGACCACTTTTTCCGGAGCGACGTAACACTTACCTCTTCAATGTTGCCAAAGGATCATGTGATTGTTGTTGCCACAGTGCTAAATGACCCTGAATATCAGTAGGCTAGTTCCAGGAAATTGTCTTCTCAAAAGAGCGATACATGAATGGTTGCAGTCTACCCCTGGCTGAGGAAAATTAAGATGGGATTGTGATAATTTTCTTGACACATGTGACATGATTTATAGATTGTTGTGCTCCTTAATAGAAAATACCTAACATCATGTTTGGTTTTTTTGCCATCTCAAGGTCTGCACTTCTACTTAAATTAAGAAACCCATATAATGACATCATTTTTCGCGTTTTTATATAGCTGCGGTAGTACGAGTTGATTTTCAACGGTTCAACAGTAGAACATGAATTTCCCCTGCTGTCTATTATACTCCCAAACATACACGACCGTTTTCAAGGTATTGATACAAGAAAACTGCTTTCTGTTGCCTTTATGAAATAGTCGCTCGAGATAACTATAGGTTATGTTAAATGAATTTCAGCCAATCACAACACGTGTTATGTCTTGTTACTTTGATAGGTGCACGCCACGAACATATTATCCAAATGTAGACAGCGGCTCAGAAAGCAGCCAATCAGTTAATGAAGTCATAACTGGTGGCGCTGTAGGAATGGGTTCATCTTCCTCAGTTTCCACTGCTACGTCTTCATCGTCGTCTTCCACTTCTGTACCGGAAATTACTGTTCAAGAACACGAAAATACTCAACCTGTCACTACTGCTACCTCACAAGCATCCGTTACTCCAATTGATACTCATAATGGCTCAACACCCGGAATTGACATCACTGAGGAATTCACCCAACCGGAGGGCGCAACGGACGTCATAACAGAGACGTTTCCGGCAAGCACAGCGCCATCACAGCAGGCGGAAGTAAACGAAACGTTTAAAAAGTCTGAGACTCCTGTGCGACCAGAAGGATCTGGAGACGAACCGAGCGGAGACGAGAGTGCCTCTGGGTATGGGAGCGAATTGCTGCAACAACGGGACGTTGTGTATGATGAGGGCAAGAGATGAACTGGGGACGAGATTGTTTTCTCCTAACTGGGAGATTGCCTGAATAAACCCTTTGAAAACGTAACAGGCTGAAGTAACCTGTCTCTAAAGGGATTTAAAAATCATTTTCATGCTGACAGCTCTTGTGTGAGCTTTAAATACTACTCTGTCGTGTCGAAGTTTAAACAGCAGTTGCTGTTGCTGTAAACATGACAATTGACTCAGAAAAAGGCTTATTTCCAATCGTAGTGCTATATTGTTTGTGAAATTTAGCAAACTTCTAGGCACATTCATCACTCCACGGTCCGCAGTACAGAGACGCTCATCTTGCCTCTGACAAGATGGCATCGAGTCAAATTGTTATTAGTATTTCACGCATACAATAAACTTTTCTTTTTAATTTTTTCGTAACATCTCTCAATCGTGCTGAGATGTTGTGCTCTTTTTGGATGCATTTTACTTCCAAGTAACTGAAAATTGTCCGTTAACAGCTAGCACGTATTCGCAACTAGATTAGACTACTTACTACAAGAAGACAAAATGATTCAGTATCCTCACTGATATATGAACACCACCCGGCATGTATCTAATATGCACTTTGTGAGAGAACTTGCGTATTCTCAAAATTCCAAGTTTTAGTACGCATCAAACAAGGTGCTATAAAAAGCAAATGAGAATTAAAAAATCCAATCCTCCATGGGAAAAGCGGATGGTGGCTACACATTTTATCACAATACCACGCGAACCTTACACAGGCCATTAGGCACAAGGAAAACCATAGTTTTGCAATATTCGCACCTATCCTAAAGACATTGTGCATGCTATGTTTGACGATTTTAGAACTTTTCCGTTTGTTTTTATGTTTTTAGAGTTTTCGTACGCTAGGCATTATGGGTAAATGTCCCAGTCGCCATCTTTTTTCCTACGCAGGATTTTCTAGCAGTAATCGATTGCAAGGGAGGCTATCTCCTCTTAATGAATTTACGGATGCAACCAATAGACGTTATCTTACTATAACTTGTATGCATTAAACATGGCCCACACTTTTGCGCGGAGAACAAAAATGAATTTATGTTAAGCGGTTCATGCTGGTAGTTGCTTTCTGTTCTGGAACAAGAGGTTAACTTCTTATATTTAATATAACATAAGTGTTTTTGTCCAAAGCTAAACTCGTTCTTACTTTTGTGAAGCATCCAAGTCTTTACACTTTCATGAACTGTTAAATTATTAGTTTTTAAAATCAGTTGATATTGCTATAAGGGATTAATTTCCCATAGAAATTCAAACTGTGACATCTGTACCACTGTCAGGTGATGAGAAAGTTGGTTCCAAGTGATTAAAATAGTACAGGTATTTTTCATTGCACAGAAAATACTGAAATAAATAAAGTTTTTACCAAAATGTTGAGCCATTTCTACACTTGTTTATGTTCTTAACTGATTATTACATCATGTAAAAAGCTAAATCCTATCACTCAAGCACCCCCTAAAGAGCTAGTAACCAGAGCATGGAAAGGTGACCAGGGAGGGCATTGGCCTTCAAAGGTCAGACGTCCTGCGTTTAAATCCACCTCTTAGACGACTTCCTGGAGTTATAACCTGATAAAGGTCTTCAGTTCAAATCTTCGGCTATTCTTATGTAAACATTGAAATCTTCAGCTCTCCCTTCCCCAATCAGATGAGGTCTTTCACAAGTTTATGTTCAGTTTTCAAAAGTGGCGTTCCGTCATTTTTGTGGCGTGCCTATACACCGCCTGGTTTCTCAATGTGAAGGGGGTAACGGGGACAATTGCTCTGCCCGTGATACAAATGACTTATTTCATTGCGCTCATGGCCACTTGAACTAGTTTGCAGAGCGGCAAGGGAAGATGATCGCTACTTTACCCCTCAGGTCCGAATGCATTTTATTTGACACAAAAACTAGAAAAGAGATCATTTCTTTAAACAGGTAAGGTAATGCTCTCCAGTCATTGCAGATTTTTTTTAATGTTTGACTTATTCAGACAACTCAGATAAATTCAGCAACTTTTCTTTCCACCACGCGTAATCAGAGGTAATGTTTGTCAATTTTTTCATTTGTGTTCAGTTATTTCTAAATATCAACATTGAAGGCTTCCTTCCTGCAATATGCTACGTCGGTTGAAAAAAACAAATAAAAGTCTACATTTTTTGATAACTTTAACACCTCTTATCAAGAATTTTAAGTGCTCTCCCGTTATGAACACTGGCGAAGAAAAAGCAGAGCAAATGGACAAGTAATTTGCGAAGTCCAGTCATTCTCTACAAGTTCCGGTGAACTTTTTTGCTTAGTTTTGTTTTCAATAGGAACGTTTTACAAGCGAAATCTGGCGCATTTTTGTCTTCTAATTATTTTTTTTACGGTATCTCTTGTACACCAACAAAACCAGTTCTCGATTGTCATAGCGACGGGTAGTGAGATGACATCACTGTAGTATTTTTAGAATTCCTTGACCATTACGAACTTTCTGACCCTGCCACCATGTTGGACCAAAAAAATGGACGACAGTTTTAATGAATGGTAATTTACGCAAATATTTTGATGTTATTATCTTAAGTGCCCGGTTTTTCAAATAACCGAAAGATATTTTCGCTTTTGTAACGTATTGATCGGAAGAGCGCTTAAGTGTGAACTGGGTAACGACATATTTTGTCATTCTTGACATCTCGTGGAATTTATATCTGTTGTTCTCGTTTTAGAAAGATTCGTGGATCTGACGAGTCCAGCCTCTATAGAGTATACGGGTAAGTGATATCTCTTACCTTTAATTATTAGCGTTCATAAGAGGTTTAAAAAAACTCGATCGAAACAAGATGCTAGTTTTTTTGTTGAAATTATTTTCATGTCTAAATTCGTAAACTGTTTATATGAAGCCACAGTATGTCATGTTTCCCCACCCTACAAAATCACCCGCATTTCTTATAAGCATTAACAGCTTTTCTACAAGGCAAATAATATTCACTGGTTGAACATAGATATTTTCAAGAGCTCATAGGCTTAATAACAGCAATAGTTTGGGCTGGTTTATAGTGTGTTGGTATAAGTTACGGTGGAAACCTTTAACAGGTACCAGGTTGTTTATCAAGCGAGCCACGTTCCGGCAATTGAACATGAACACCGATTTAAAAGTTTGGTGAGTAAGGCGATTAAAAGGGAAAAGTGTCCACTTGTTTCAAGATCATATCGATAGGCAGTATTCGGAAACTTTGTCTTGCACAGTTGTCCTCAGGATTGGATCCAGAAATATTATTAAGATGGCGTTACGATATTGACCGATCCTCCAGTTTGTAGTAAAACAATACAAAATTTGAAACCAAGTTTTTTTCTGCAGTCATCTTTGTGTTAACTACTAAGCACTGTGTGCACTTGAGAGTTAAAAGTTGCCTAGGGTATATCTTGAATTAATTAACCCCCAGGGGGTCTCATTGTTCTGATATCTTTGAACTGGGCGTGTAGAGGGGACAAGCATGACAGGCCAATTTATTGCTTGAAATAATGACTAAGTCTGTCACACCATAGCCATTGGCCACTGGCCGTTCTTACTACCAATGGCTTACGTTGACTGGTGTCAGCAAAGGACGCAGCGGATGAGAGAGTTTAAGCAAACCACGACAGCGACGCCAACGAGAAGTTCACCAAACAAAAGGTTTGATGAACAGAACAATGGCTATTTGCGTGCGTTTATAAATCTTTGAGCATTTCGTAGGTCGTCCTCTGCAAAATAACAGTGAGAAATGAACAAACTTCTGAGATTTTGGAGAAATTAAAGTGGGCCACCACGGCTAATTTTTCGTTTTTTATTTTGCAATTGATCGCTTGCATTACTTATTTAGTTTAAGCACGTTTTTAGAACGACCGGCATATTAAACAGATTTACATGATTGTGAAGTTCAAAGGCGGCTCATTACCCCCAGGGGATTATGGCTAAAAGTGAAAGTGAAGAAGTTCGAACTGGTGAAGATAGATTCAATTTTGACTAGGTGTCCTTCTTGGCGTGGCCGTTGTGTGGTAAATGTTCCGTGAACGATAAAAAGACGCTTTTCTCACGTTTAGCAGAGAAACCTATTGAGGCTAGACCTTGAGCTACGATCTATCCTGTCTCTGTCTCACTCCGGGTGGGTTAATTTAGCAAAGAAGAGTCAGAAACACTAAGTAATATCTTCGTCTTTTCCCCTAGAATTTTGTACTCGTAGTTCAGTATGTGGCTGGTTGGTGTCTTTGCGATTTTCTCGTTCGTTGCCTCGATAGATGGAACCTTACTAGGTAGGTAAAGGGAGTGTTTCACCATTCCATCTCAAATGATGCAAACCACTGCAGATATTCGTTGGGCTCCCTTTTATCCTGCACGAATTGCGGTCTTTAGTTGTTTGTTTTAAAAAAATCTGCAAATGTTGTACCTGTTAATTGATTGGTGATGTATCATCATGTCCAGATCCGAACAGCTATATCTTTACACACTTGTTTAAAAAAATGCTACATCTAGACTGCGACACCAAATGACTCATTAACTAATGTCTTGAGGCTATGAAGATACAAGCTACCTATTATTATTATTATTATTATTATTATTATTATTATTATTATTATTATCATATCGTTATAGTTGTACATGTATCTTTCCTCGCATGGTAACATAAATAATGTGAATGAAATAAAATGACTTGACTTGTATACTGGCATCGTTTTACAGGAAGCTGTCCTGGCAGCTGTTCTCCACAATGTTACCCAGCGTGTAATCCTATGTGCTGTTACACCACTCAACAGTCGTCAATATTTCAACAACAGCGACTACTACAACAACAAAAACAACTGCAACAGCTGCAGTATTACTACCAGCAGCATACTCAGCAGTCGGCTTCGCCTCCAGCCTCCTACATTCAGGTTCCCCCCGCCCCAGCCCCAGCTCCGGCATTCTCGCTCACTCCTTCCCCTTCCCCTTCTCCCGTTCCCACTCCTGCTCCTTCTCCACCTGCCCCACCCCCTCCCTGTGCGTCGTATTGTCCAAAGGAATGCTACCCTCAGTGTTCTACGTCATGTTGTGAACCCAAGCCTCCTCCGATGCCTTTGTATATGAAAAGAAAGCAACAAGTGGCAGTGGCTTGTGAAGGACATAAACTGAAGATTAAATGTCCTAACAAGTGAGAAAATTATATGACATAGTCCAAGTATCTGAAAAAGGGAATTTTTTGTGTGTTTTAGATCCAGAAATTCTCTGTATTAGGTGTAGTAAATTCTCTGTACCAGTGTTACTGGTGAATTTTTTGTTGTTGTTGTTTCTAGAACAATCAAATTGCAATGGCTTATTTATCACAGCCATCTTATATTCACTGCAGTCAGGCTGTGTTTTTACAAATCTCGTCAGTGAGTAAAGAACTCAGAGCTTGTAATGGGTTGTTGTAATCAGATTAGGTTTCTTGTTTAGATACGACATCACTGTTAATCCATGCCTGGATTAATTTATTTCCCAGGTATGATCGTATCGCATTATACAGTACATTCTACGGAAGAGACGAAAACAAGACATGCCAACACAAAGTCCTTCCTTCCAAGGGATATTGCGTGGCGGAAGAACATCGAGTCAATAAGAAGTTGTTCGACCTGTGCCAAGGAGAAAATAAGTGTTCTGTGGCAGCTACTAATGCCTTTCTTGGTAAAAAGAACAATATTATTTGTCCTGATGTCTATAAGTATGCCAGAGTTGTCTACCGCTGCATACAGCACCCTAAAATTGTGCCGGTGAGTCGATTTGTTAAACTGTAAAGCTACGTACCACTTTTCTCTCGTCAGAATCCATCTTCGAGAAATGAATAATGGGTCCCTAGTTTTCCTCCAAAATATTCTTGCATGACGTGGCCTGGAAGCGACTAACTGACTGGACAACTCGCCAGTGCTCGCTATCTCAGGCTATATCTTTGGATTGGATTATGTGAATCGCTGAAAGCGAACACTGTTCCCCTGACTGCATGACTGCATAAATTATTACAGATGGTCGCGGGCCATTTTGAGTAGAACATGTAAATTTGCACAGAATCTCATTCATAACTCCTTTAGTACTACATTACTTTGTTAATATCCATGTTACCAATATATTTCTTTTAAGCATTGTATTGTATCACACATTTTTCTTCCAAAAGCCAAATCTTCAAGATTCTTTGACACCAACAGCAACAACAACAACAACAACAACACCAAAAACAACAAACACAAGAATTCTAGTCATACACAAAAATAATGAGCGTTGCATTTGTCACATGTATGGTAATTATTTTGTCACCATGACTTTGACCGATTGCATTTTATTAATTCTGTTCGTCTCCAGGTGTGCTCCCTACCATGCCACAAACCATCCAAGTGTTTTCCCAGATGTGACATCAGCTGCTGCACTCCCCCACCGCCCCCTCCCCCACCACCTGCTCCTCCTCCTCCCGCTCCTATCCTCCCACCAACATGTCCTGGAGCATGTCCAGCGCAATGCTTTCCAGCTTGTTCTCAATCATGCTGCAGTCCGCCACCACCACCTCCCCCCGCGCCAGTGTACTACCCCATGCCACCTCCAGCACTCCCTCCTCCTCCAACCTGTCCAGGATCGTGTCCAAGTACATGTGCACCAGTGTGTTCCGTAAGATGCTGTATAGGCCGGAGTGCTGAACAGAACAGCATGAGACCACTTTCTTACTCGGCGCCTCGTGTGGCACCGGCCGCTTATAGATACCGCAATTATTACCCAGCTGCTCAGTCCAATAACTACTACAATCAGTACAGGCAATACGCTCAAGCAAAGTCGCCGTACCCGAATCCTTATGCAACGTATCAAACGTATAGGACATCGTATGGAGACCAGCGGAATTTACAGAACGTGAATCGTTATCAAGGCTAATTGTCTTGGGAGTTTGCACATGAGATAGGAGGTGACTCAAGAATTACGAAAACAGTTCCCATCAAGACAATTTATATACGGTGCAAATTTGGAAGCAGTTGTTATTATTCTTTCTCAAGAAAAAGCTGATTCTCATTGAATCTCTTAAAGTAACTGCAAGAACATAGCATTGCATGCGATGTTCCTTACCTTTCAAAAGCGGCATCCAAGCAAACAGAAATCTACTAGGGATTTGAGAGTGTTTCTAATCTCGTGTCTTATCCTCCAAAGTTATTTAGTAAATTAATAGACGAAGTGTTAACTTTAGGTTCATAGATGAAAAAAAAAACAAAACAAAACAAAACAAAACAGAAACAAAAAGAGAAGAAAAAGGAGAAGGGGAAAAAGAATGAAAGAACGAACGAAACTGATCAAACATAAAAATGGTTTCGAATCAATGATCGTCAATTCACAATAATTATTTTTCAGTACTTCCCCCTCTGTTTATATTAGATTACTACCGTTTTGTTAATGGTCGTTAACATATGTTTAATTTGTCCTGATCGTGACTCTTATTTAATTTGTCGAACTATCTACTTTAGTGTAGACTTGCTTATCTCAATTGGATTAACAAGTTATATTTCCTTAGTTATGCTAGGAAAACTAAATGCGCGATGAAACGAAGAGGACTTTTAATTGGCAAACAAAATGCCTTATTAACGTTTTATTGTAAACGATAATTATTTTATAGATTCAAATGTACATAATACATTTTCAGTGCACACTCTGTCTTGTTGTCAATCTTCTTGAATGAATAAACGAATGAGGGTTTTTTTGTTGTAATGTAAATAGATGAACACCCTAATTAACTTAATGTTAGCTTGGTGATATCCTCTGTAAATATTGTTATTATCATCATGATCATGATCATGATCATTATTATTATTATTATTATTATTATTATTATTATTATTATTATTATTTCAAGACATGAAAATGTTCAATATCCACTGATCAGACTAAAGCAGCTAGTAAAGAAATATCCCAGTGCCAGTAATATTGTTTGACAGATTCCCCAGCCTCCCAGCCTTTCAATGTTGGATTTTAACCATGCAGTCCCGCTGCAAAAATGTTAAAAAAAACTTTGTCACTAAGAGGGGGAGGGGGAGGGGAGAACAACATGTCATCCGTACACTTAGTGAGTGATACTAGAATGCTAAACCCCCGTTTTTTTGTGAGGTCATACGATCGATGATCGAGCGTTCTAATAGAGAGATGGTCTGGGGAGAATGTTAATAATGTGTGGATTGAAACTGAGGACCATTTTCGTTTTCTTGACTTCTCCCGTGTTCTAAAATTCCCCTCGTTCCAGAGTATGTAACATACTTTCCTTCCCTCTAAAAGCCTGATGTGGAGTTGTTTCCCAGTAGTTTTGATCGTGACAGGTGAAGGAAAGGTTTAGTACATTACCGATAACTACAGTATGGCGAGACACATTTAGTAAGTTGTGTCAATTCTCACAACTTTATTTCATTTGTGACAACTTAAAACGTTAATAGTGAATGAATGGCATTCCGATGTGTGGCCACGGATTGACTCCTATAACGAAAAAAGAACCGGCAAAAGCAGATGAATTGTTCCACGATAGCCTGTAGAGAAAAGAAGTATAATATATCAAAAATTAAACTTAAGAGGTAATTTTCAAATTTCTGAGTTGTACCTACTGGCAAATCCTAGTGTAGGAGGAGAGAAAATGTTAAACTTGAGAATTTGGGAACGAAGAATTACCCCTGAAATTTCAGCTTTTGAGTTAAACTGCTTATTGAAACACGATTGCGAACCATAGACAGCTCACATATCAGAATGTTCCCAAGGGATCAATGAATAGTGACTACAGAATATTTTCTAAAACATCCTTAAGCTAAATTCTCCTGGAGTTTTAAAAGTGCGAAAACCCTCCGAGGGGTAGGATTTATTTGTACCTACTCCTCTCCCTGCACGCTTGAAGGCTCCCAATGCTGAGAAACTCCTGCTCTCAGGGTGCACTAAAGATACTCGCGTGGCCTTACTAAATCGAAATATTTTCATCAGATGACAACCTTTTTTCAGTCGAAACAGAATACAAGCATACTCAATTTCAAGAAGTGCAAAAGGGCAGTTCAGTATTTCGGAGAGTTTGAAGACAAACACAGTGAGGTAAGGCCTAACCACTCTTTTTGAATTTCTCTATCGCTGTACTGATTCCTTAAACACCCATAACATGACTCCTCTTCTAAGCGGATAATTTCTGGGGTCAAGGATGTCTACCTGCGGACCCTTGTGGAAAGTTCGACTGCATCATTTTTAAACAGATACGGATAAATGACGGAGACAACGTTGATTAATATGACAGGACGAGCTAGAATGGACTTGCAAGTCCCAAAACAAATCAACAATGTTCCTGCGAGAGTCTGACAAGCAGACTTTAATTAAGGTAGACACACGCTAGGTACACTTTGCAGGAACGTAAAGCAAGGACAAGTCCGTCCTTGTGTGCGCATAGGACGCATGTTGCAGGGACTATACTCAAGCCGGTGCACACGAAGCGGATTGGTTGCTGATTTTTATAGGAAAATTTTGTCCCTGCAACAAAGTTTTTTTTTTTTTTTTTTGTCCCTGCAAAGTTTTCACAGCAACGGGCATGTCACACGAGGAAAACTGTCGCTACAGCCTGTCCACGCTTTGTGTCCGCGCAACACGTCCCCTAGAGTGTGCAAACCCTAGTTAACTTAAATCTGTTGTCAGTGTTGTGGTATTATAAAATCATTATATAATGTAAATTTCCGCTGTCATCTGACGATGATAAATAGAATTGTGACAGACCTTTTAAAAATCCCGAATGGTCTTCTTCTTCTTGCTCGTTGGAGCTTTCTTTTGACCATTCGAGCTAAGGATTAAAATGATACCACCGGTGAGGGAATGTTAATCGATAAAAAAAAAGTAGCAAATTCGACGCAGAATGACTACGCAGAATGACTGTGCAGAATGAATATAACGTCCTGCGAAGCTAGTTTGAACAGGCTTGTGGTATTTTTGTTTCCAATTTCATCAATGCCAACAAATAAACGTTCTGACTCCCACAAGAACCTTAAAATTTAATGAGTTACTCTTATCTCAGTTTATCCCTTCAGACGATAAATTCTAAATGAAATTGAAAGTTAACTGATGAGATTACCAATTCTTCCTATCCAGTTTATCATAAGAATAGCCTGCATCGACTTGCAATATCACGGGAAAACGAAACCGAAAGAAGAAAGAGGAAGAATCATCACTCTTTACTTGTCCAACGATTTTCCTGGTACCTGCTTTCTTCAATAAACTTGATATTAGAACAGTTCAAAAGTAATTTTGTCAGATTAAGTCCACCACACAATTTTTTTTCTCTGGTTTCTTGCACAGAAGTAAACGCCTTCTTTATGTTCCTAAAGATTTAATTATAGAATCGAGAAGATTGATTGGAAAATATCACCAGGGCCGTAGCCAGTATGAAGCAAACCGACGCTCTTGAATCAGTCATCTTTTCGTTTTTGTTGCTGTTGTGTTTTTTTAGAGGAGGAAAGCATAACTCTGCTTAAGACCTAGGAAGAGAATTTAACGATGGAAATTGTCTCAGACGTAATTTTTTTCTGACTACGGCTCTGAACACCACATCGTTTGTTTGACATTGAACTGAATTACCAATCAGAAAACACTTTGCACTTAAAGAGATTGCGAAGCCGAAAATAGAATGAAAAATTGCCAAACGATGAGAAAAAAAAAATAGAATTTTATTACTACAATTAAATTGATATAAAAGGACTTTTTGCGGGTTAGTTTCGTAAATGTCAGATGTTATTTAGTTTGCGGAACTCGATCAAGTATTAACTTCTCCATACAATATCAATGCAGTGTAAAGTTGACAGCTGAAGAGAATATCGAAGATCATAAACAATAGGTTGCCGTCTTGGTGTACAACACTGAATAATTCTCAAAAGTTATTTTAATAGGTATGTATGTCAGTCTTTATGGAGAATCAATATTTAGATATCAGTTCTAAGACGGTTAAATATACATACCTTGTAGACGATCCAGAGAAAATCGAAAAGGGACAATTCTTTGTGTTAGCACCACACAAGTCATCAAACACAGAGCTCCCTAGTTGAGGATTCTTTTTGACTTTCCCAAAACAAGGAAAGCAGCAAAACGGAACCCCTAAGATCGACATCAGAGCCTTTGACATTCTTCCGAATTAGCAGATCGCTTGTGAAGTTCTGTCAGTGATTAAAATCATCATGGGAAACATGCACACTTGTGGAGGTGTTAAATCAATTTAACCACAACTCTTCAACGATTTTCCCTCAGAATCGCTGAAGTAAAGTTGTGTCTGCAAGTTCCATTCACGCAAGGCGGCAAAGGCTTTTATTGAGGTAAACGGCTTTTTTTCTTAATTGGAGAAGCCAAAGAACGAATTTCTGTCAAGAAAATAAACTATTTTTGACCAAAATGTGCTGTTTCTGTTTCAAACAATATCAGGGTAAACACAGGTGTATATAAATGATTGAAAGCCATTCTGTTGCGACAGATCAGTTTTTAAATAATGATCGAAAATATTTCCTTGACATATATTTCTTGGCATAAAACGGCAAAAAACACGAAAATTCTTTGGAGGTTTTTCCCATTTCAAAAGAAAAATAGTTGAACACTGTGTTTGAAAGGTTGTTCATCATGATAACAAAAAACAAAAAAACCAAACAATCAGCGGGTTGCTTTGTTTTAGAGGATAAGATTGATTAATTCCATGGAAAATGAACTTCACGTGGTGAAATGGTCGTGAAATTGACCACAACTACACCCCAACTACAGCTGCCAAGACCTGCCAAAAGTATTTCACTGTTTTGTCTAAGATCAGGGAAAGTTATCTCTAGGTCTAGTTATAAGCAAGCAAGCGGGTCAATTTTAACTGTTTTCACAGGCTAATAATAATTTCAGTATTAACATAGCTGAGACCAAAGTCATCACGGCAAGAAATGTTTAATTATTTCTATTTGCTGTAAAGGATTTGATTTATTGATAAATTGGCTAACTCGTTAGCTGCTTGATGCCAAAACAAACCATATATATAAATACGACGTAGATCACCTGATCAACTGTAGAAAAGGTCAGTTCGATTCTCCACAAAGCAGTTAAGCTTGTGTATAAGATGGAATGGCGCAGTTCATACACTGCATCAGTGTCAAGCTTCTTGACAGCAGATATTTTCATTCCTAAAACCATGAGACTGATATGGAGAATATTTCATTTCCGAGTTTACCTTGTGCCTCTGTTTCAAAACGAGTCTCCTTGCAAAACCTTCCTAACGAAAATGAGTTTGATTTGCATGAAAATGAACCTGTAGGCGGAACTCAATTTCCTATGAATTGTTTCTCATGAAGACTGGTTTTGACACAGAGCCAAAAGACAACTCAACAGCTCAACAAATCCGCGAAAATGAACTGTTGAGGTCTGGAGAGATGAGTAATCAAGTCGGAATCAGTGGAGGTTTTCCCCACGACGACACCCCCCTTTTTGACCATATCATGCGGGAAAAAGAAATTTAAATTTAAGAGATGCCTATCTATTTGGAACAGTCTATAGAGGGTGTTACACGGTGGCGCGATTATATAAATTTCATTTTCAAGTGGTGAAATATCGTGTTTGTTACGAGAAAATAAAAGACCCATAAAATTCATCTCTTCAAACTATCAAGAAATTTCCTTTCATTATATAGACGAATCTATCGCCCACCATTTTCACTGACTGTTCGCGCAAACAACCGTGAAATTATCAATATGGAGGGTGCAAAGGTGGGGTACCAATCACGCATTACGCTGAATTTTTCAATTAAATCACGCATCACGGAGAATTTCTTTCACCAATCACGCGTCACGTAAAAAGAAGTAAGTACATCGCCAATTTTACTTTCTCGACCCTAAAAGCGTCGTTAAAAGAAGAACTCTGCCGATTCAACCACAAAAATGCATCGGCAAATATGCGACCACCCACGCGAAAACTTTCCTTGCGGTATCCGTTCGAACGGCTGAACGCACGGCAAGTGAACTAGCTTGCGAACATGAAAGCTCCCAGCGAGGGAGAAAAAAAAAAAAAACAATCCGGCGAGCGAAGCGAGCCGTTAAAAGAATTCTCGAATTGCGCTCACCATTCCGCTCTCAGTTCTTCCCGCTCGTCCTAGACCACACTTGGCTAGTTTGCACTAAACCCTTTAACCCAACCGGGAGCCTGTTCCCGGGCTAAGAGTGAACGGATTATTTGAATAGCGATAGTCAATTTACTTGTTCCGAGATATCTTAAGACCACTTGGTTTACATGAGTTGATAACCACTAAATGTAATGAGTAATGACTCTAGAAACGATTTAATGAAATGTAAACTATGAAGTTAAATGTAAGAGGTTTATGAGATGTGGCCTGTGTAGGTATATGTTGGGGATTAATACGATAAAAGCTTTAGGTATATATGGGGGATAAATGAGATGTAGGCTGTGCAGGTATATGTACGGGATTAATGAAATGTATTGCTGTGTAGGTATATGTTGGGAATTAATACAATGAAAGATGTGTAGGTATATGTGGGGGATAAATGAGATGTAGGCTGTGTAGGTATACATAGGGGATTAATGAGATGTATTGCTCTGTAGGTATATGTTGCGAATTAATACGATAAAAGCTGTGTAGGTATACGTGGGGGATTAATGAGATATAAGCTGTGTAGGTATATGTCGGAGATTAATGAATTGTAGGCTGTGTAGGTATATGTCGGGGATTAATGAAATGCAGGCTGTGAGGGGATATTGGGGGGGATATTTAGAGGGGGTTGTTGAGGAAGAATACTTGATTATATATCCAGGAGGTATTGTTTAAGAGAGATTAAGAGAGATGTGTATATTGTAGTTGAATTAATTAGCCGCCCAACCATCCGGGTGGTGTCGCACTTATAAAGGAAAGAACAAAAGGCTTGGCTGTGAGCCAATGAAAAAACACTGACGTCATAGCCAAACTGGACAAACGAGTTTCTGACACCGGCTGGATTTGATTATTCAGAATGGCGGACATACCATAATTTAAGGTTATAATATGCTAGTCTGCCAAACATTCTTTGTATGCACGCTTATGTTCTGTAACGGCTTTGTAATTTATGCTATACATACAGTTATATATTAAAATACGCCTTGAGCTACAGTAAGTAGTTATTGATGACGATGGCCTTGATTGATGAGGTTCGTTTAAGGTTCTCTCTGCCAGCTAATATTACATGTTGCAGCGAAAAGGTAATTCAAATTCGTCGACAACGTCCACCGTCTACGAATGCCTACGAGCGAAAACAACTTCCCGTGCTTCGCCGCCTAAAGCATCACAATTTTCAATGTTATTCCACCAGATATCATTGTCTCTGCAACATTTAGATTTGATGTCAATTAAGTAGCGAGATCCCCGAGAACTGGAAGCTATGGAAAGAGAAATACTGAATTACTTGGTTTGGAGCGGGAAAGCGCCGAGTATCAAGGACGTTATTGATGACGATGGCCTTTAAGTATTCAAAGCCTTAAGCTATACTGAAGAAGAAGATGCAAACGATTGCCGTGTAGTAATGGTGAAGATGACAAGGTATTGCATCGGCGCAGTAACGTAAACGAGATTGTTTCAGCAGGAGAGAAAAACTTCCTACCGAAACGCTCTCATCTGCGTTCGACTGGTCTTGGGGTAAAACATGAGCAAAATACAAAACAGCCACTTAGGATGACAGACCTCAGTGGTTAAACAAGTGTATCGACCTTCCAGGATCCGAGATGCGAATACAGCGTAAAGGGATCTTAACAATGACGACGGCGACGCCGAGGACAACGCCTTGTAAAATTGAATTTTTCTAGGATGGCTATGGCTCTAAGACCTCGCTCAGGCTAACGTTGTAAAGACAGCGTTCAATTCTAAATAGAAATACGAAAAATTAGCAGTTCGACCCGTCGTTCGCGTTTGCGGTCATTTTGCGTTGTTGTTTTGCAGAGGACTGCTATGAAATGTATGAAGGTTTACTGAACACACTTGCACAGCCTTTGTTTTGCTCATTAAACCTTTTGTTTGATGGTGCTCATATTGACGTTGTGGTTTGCTCCAGACTCCGTCCACACTACGCCTGAGGAATTTAAAAGCGCATACAGCTTTATTTCCACGGTTAGGCCTACGGTCCAGAGTAATCCGTCACGAAAACGGAACTTTTCGAAAAGGCTCGTCAAACCGGAGGAATTTGAAAACGCGGGCTTTGAGTTTTCGTGTGGACGGAAAACATTTTAAAATAGACCTTTTCGAATACGATAGGATCAAGAGAACCACGTGATTTCCCTGGGCGAGATTTCCTCAAACAAAAATATAAAACGACCGGTGATTGTTGCGTTTTTAATTTCCTCCGGTGTAGTATGGACGACCGGGCCTAAGCTTCCTAGGCTCCTAATTAAGTCAATAATCAGATGGCGTTCTTCAATGAGTCCAGAGACAAAAAAGTCGGAAGAGGGCCCGCGCAAAAATAAATAAACACTACAAACAAAACCAATATTTAGGAGTGGAACTCTTTAAAGATCTCGATCAAGTTTAATATTCGTTATATGTTAGTAGCATTATCACGAAGGTTGACCCGGTGGCAAAATAAAGTTTTACTTTATTTACTTTTACTGTCGGATTTATCAGAAGGAACCTGGAACACATTTAAGAAAACCTCTTGTTATTCATTAGTAAGACACCATCTGTGTGGGATTCACATACGCAAAAGGAAATTCATGACATCCAGATCTTGCGTATACAATTTATTATCGAATACCAGGGTATGTGATTCGCATATACCTAAAAGGAAATTCATGACATCCAGACCTAACGTGTACAACGACAAGCCGCTCGTTTTGTTAAACACTTTTATTATTTCCCTATAACACAATCGGGAGCCTGTTCACAGGCTAAGTTGGCAGAGATCTTGTGTGCGAATTTAGAAGACGTCTACGCCACCTTTGCCTTGCTCTAATATACAGGCAATATTTGTGTCAACGTTTTACACCTGCAAATGCTTTTCTGCGCGGCAAAGTTTTTATGTCTGTAAAGGATATAACGTGACTTTTGAATTCAGTTTTATGACGACCTTCATTAAGTGGCACACAAACGTTTCCCTCGTGTGGTCTCTCGTTGCTTACACAACTGTCTTCTCGAGCGGTATAAAATCACACCAAACCTAACGTGTGTTATCGTTTCAGCCCTTTTGGACGAAATTCTTTCAGACCTTTCATACGATAGCCGGATTCGGATATGGTGTGCCGTATTCTCTTGGTCTGATGCACTGCTAAAAATGATCGGTCGACAAAATGGACAAAAATAACACTGAAGCTCATGGTCCTTGTGCAAAGTTTAACTATTTTCAATTGACTTATTCCTATAATTTGTATCACAATTGTTTGGACCTATAGTCCCATGAGATCCACGAAGATCAAAGACATTAGAGGTCAAGAAAAGGACGAAAAAGACCAGAAAATGGTGTCGCGTCTGCCACGATTTGATCGGAGTCTTTTTTTTAAGACTATTTACTATTTACTTTGAATGAAAGCTATCCTTCTAGTTCAATTTTAATTTTGGAGCGATCACGCGTTACGCAAAAAACGTTTGCCACCCTCAATATGCTCACTGGTAAGGATATGGAAATTACGCTACCTGGGTCCCGAACGGTAGCTTCGTATGAGGTTTACGAATAAGTGATTTTCCAGTAAAACACCCGTGCCTATATAAAAAAGTTGTTATTTATTTAGTTAGGACTACGCCTTTCACTTTAAAGTTGGCACCCGCACTTCAAAACCTTAATTCATTGATGACTGATTATACTGAACTTCCGGCGGCTTCATACCTTACTTTCAAAACGCTTCGTACCCCAACATCATTCAGAAGACCATGCTGTTTTTTCCAGCTACCAAGACGAAAATTAACTTCACGGAAGTCAAAGAGAGACTGAAAGCAATAACGCGGTGAATCGCACAACGCTCGTGTACTGATTCAGACCAAGCTATAGGGAGGCTAGCCATTGGGGAGAGCATTTTTTTAGGGGAGGGAGCGGATGTACGCAGGCCTTCAGCGAGGCAATAATTTCCCTTAGAGTAAGTCTCGTAGTTTGATAGTCAGAGTACTATGCACCGACACTTTTTTTCCATATCAATGTTAGAATTATATCTTGAATATTCAATCTTTCATAAAATTCATCCTTCGTGCATGTAATGTTCACATGCACTTTTCCTCTTTTAAATAGTGTTTATTTCAGGTCATTACACATAGCTTGAGAGGCTAGTTTTAGATTGAGAAAGACACGTAATCAAGATGACATTTGTTGACTGCGGTCATCGGGACATGTCCTTCCAAACCATACAAAGCTCTCTTAATCACAGCTTTTCAAAAGTGTATTACATCTTTGTGTTGGAATAAAAGACACTGACATTTGGTAACCGTACTGCCTTTTAATTAAATGCTCTTCTGGCTCTGTTAGGTACCAGGCCCAGGTTTTTTAAATATTTCGTACCCAGTCCCTTGCTCGTTTAGAGCATTGCAATTTCAATGATTTCGCCCTAGTTCTTGTACATTTTTCGGAAGTCCATTATTTCACTCGAAAAAAGTGCAGTACACGAGGGATCCATCTGTCAATCTTTCAAAATAACAAAATGATACCAAATAAAAATATAACAAATCATATAAAAAACCGACACTCAAAAACGAAATAGTATCTCTTGTAGGGAGTTTCATCCTGAGCCAAATCAGATATCATTTGACACAAAATAAACCGTAACACTGAAATGTTTGCAATAACTTTTTTTTACTTCAGAAAAACTATTACTTCCCTGTTTGTGAAGTAAAATAGATAAGTTCATAATTTGACACGGAAGGTCACGGAAGGGCGCAAAAATTATTTTGGTTGTTCATTGCAAAACAGAACTTTAAGAGGGTCCAACTGGGCTTATTGGATTTTTGTAGAGAGGTAGAGAGCGAATTTACTAGCTCCTCAGTTCAATTCGTGGGATGCTACCGGAAGCAGACTGAATGTGTTTCAGAAGGCCTGACGTGGTGCGGAAGTAAAACCAAAAAAAATATATACATATCTAGTCAATTTTTTAACGACTAAGCTGAAGAGATTTCGATACAGTTGACATCATCATAAGAGAATTCGGGTATTCAGATATCTGTCTGCTTTGAACACATGAAACACTGATTGAATATGCTTTTTCTTGCTTCCACAAATAGGAGCGTCACGTATTCCCTCCTTACATCACTGACAAAGAATCTTATCCGTCACTTCCGATTTGGAGAACAAAGAAGTACAAATGTAAATAAAGCGGGGAGTCTCTCATGAGGTTACCGCTGACAAACATTCGGGTTTGTTTAGAGCGTTACATAAAGTTTATTTGACAGGGGAATTATGCCTAAATTCGGCATAATTTCGGACTGTTAGACTTGGACGAAGGTGAAAATGGGTCAAGTGACAAACTTGATTAAAAACGTTCTCGTCAGAACAATCGTGGAAGCGATAAAGGTGAATCATTCGAACAATTTATCGCGTTGACAAGCGGCATCTTTTCAGCGAACCACTCCTCGAAGTACTCTATAGCGACGAGCTGAAATTCGTTTTGAAGTCCATAATTCGTCGCGTCATGGAAGTAGAAGATGGGTTTTTCAAGGAAGAAATTTGCACGCTAACACCAGATGAGCTATTCGACGCCTTTCTTCAATCTTCAGGTCTCGGTGATACCCTTGACGTTTTCCGAAAACTTTGCTTGAGTGTCGATGTCAACCCTCGCAATCACAAGACGTGCTACGCTTCTCTCAAGTCCAAATTGACTTCCTGGAAGTGCAAGTCGCTGTGGACTAAACTGGACAAACGAGTCGAACACAAGGACTACAAAAACAAGCCTTGTGTCAAAAATAAAGTGCTGATTATTGGTGCAGGGCCTTGCGGATTGAGGACGGCCATTGAAGCCGCGCTTCTCGGTGCCTATGTTGTGGTAATCGAAAAACGCGATCGCTTTTCCCGCAACAATGTCCTACATCTGTGGCCATTCTTAATTGTGGACCTGAAAAATTTAGGAGCCAAGAAGTTCTTTGGACAATTTTGTGCTGGGGCCATCGATCATATTAGTAAGTACCTTATCCTAATTCTTGTTCTATATTTGTTGTTGGAATATAGGTACTTCCGGAATTGCAGACATAAGATGAACTCCGACTAGGATCGACATATCTCAATTAAAATTGTGTTTTGTTTATATTTGAATGAGGCATTTTCCTAAATGTCGCGAACGCAATCGCTGAATCTAAGATGTTCTTAAGTTAAACAGGCATTGATCGAATTTTGATTCTTTCATGCTCAACTCATGTATATTTTTTTTTATCTAGCATATACATCGTACAGTGGACTCCCTATTTTTCGAACCCTCTGTTTTTCGAACCTCTCGATTATTCGAAGCAATTACTGTATTTGTTCCCTTAGCAAAAATATTGGGAGAAATTTACCTTCGATTTTTCGAACCCATTTCCGTTCCCGCAGGTGATTCGAAAAATCGATATTCCATTGTATATTCGCTTGACTCTCACTGTGTGATGCGACAAACATAATTTTCAGGTGAAAATGGGTGGAAGCTATTGCCAAAGGAACAAAATGTCATAAGATAGTAACTTCAACCGATTGCAAAGAACATAAATGTAATGTGGAAAAATGTACTTCACGTAGGAATACACATTACAAAACAAGGAGCACGTTATGCAACAATATGCAGATCATATGACCCGCGCGGCCGAAAAAGGAAATGTATAATTATCCTCGATCAGTTCATTTAAAACACTTGTACGATCATATGAGCGGAGAGTGTCCAAAAAGTATCACGCTTACGTGATGTTTTCATGTTACGCAGTGCTAAGTGCATTTCAAACGTAATATTACAGGTGGCTGCACTCATTAGTTTGAAAATTGTACATGTTTGTATAATTTAATTGTTGTTTAAATTTAAAAACGTGAACTCTTGCTCGAAACTGAAAAAAAATTGAATTCTTTCATTAGTGTCTCACAACACATATTAAGGAGTGTTTTAACACTTATTTAAGACTGAAAACTTCATGAAGCGTATATTTTCGCTACTGGTAGCAGTAATAATCCCTTGCCTCTTGCTAATTTGAAGGAAATTAGGTAGCTGGCAGTTTGCCCACTACCAAAAATGTCTCCTGCTCTCTCTGAGCATCACATCTGGGAAAGCTCTCTAAAATAGATTTCACAGCCTTATTGAATTCCTTGGTTCTCAACCTCGCTATTGTTGAAAATTGTATGTTTGTAATTTACTTCTTCAATCTCAAGTGTGTTACACTTGACTACCCAGCAATATATGCAGTAAAAAAATGTTCTTATTGTAAACTGAAAGTAAAGAATACCCCAGACAAATGGAATCTGTCCGATGTTTTGATGTTTTTAACATCATTTTCAAGGCAAGAGGGAAACTATCGCGGTCACAGAAGAATTTAATAAATCCCAGATTAAAATGGCATGATTAAGGAAAGTTTGGGTGAGCTAAACATGACATTGCTTTGAAATGTCATATGCAGGTATTCGACGACTTCAGCTTATTCTTCTCAAGGTATCACTCCTGTTTGGAGTCCAAGTTTATCCCAAGTGTGGATTCATAAACTTAGTGGAGCCCACTGATGGTAGGTCCTTTTGCTCAACCAGTTTCCTCTTTGTTTTGTCTCCTGTCTGGTAACCCA
Organism: Orbicella faveolata; assembly: GCF_042242905.1. Lineage (NCBI taxonomy): Eukaryota > Metazoa > Cnidaria > Anthozoa > Scleractinia > Merulinidae > Orbicella > Orbicella faveolata. Next base: position 27,520,711 of record NW_028301536.1, on the reverse strand, counting down.
TGAATTAGTCTGAGGTAAACTGTCTGATTTCTTTCTTCAACCAACCAGAGGTGTACAATACAGTCAACTGTATCCGACTATGGAGCTGAGTCAGTGATGTTAGGTTTTTAATCAATTCTCAGATAATTATTTTACAATGTATTCTCACAGTGGAATCTTGATTTTTTTTACCCTTGATTTCTTGATTGATCAAAGGAAGTTTTTGCTTCCTGGGCAAGAAGGTGAGGAAAAATATACCCTTGATCTTTCAAACCAACTGATTGTTCAAACCAATTTCAGTTCCCATAGGTGCAGTGCTAAAAATAAGCTTTATTATGCAGCAGGACTTGTGTCAAAGATCTTCACAACTTAAAGTTTTTGGTGCTTGGTCATGATGTCTGATCATAGGGTATAATAAGTCAGAAATTTCAAAAGTTTGGTTGGGTAATGTCCAATCATCTAAGTAGAGAATTAGTTCTGTATACTCAGCCAGTATGATCTTACCACCTATTTTAAGACCCCAGCTAGAATTTGAACGTACCACCTCTTATGTTCTGTCAATTATGAATTCATGTTATTTACAATGGTAGATAAATTTTATATTCATTTGTTATTAATTTTTGTTCATAGCTCATGGCTGGAGAGGAACCTTTGACCCACCCTCCCATCCTCTCAATAAATTTGATTTTGACATCATAGTGGGAGCAGATGGACGACGGTCAGCATTAAAGGGTTTCAAAGGGAAGGAATTCCGTGGAAAACTGGCTATTGGCATCACTGTCAACTTTGTTAATAGAAATTCAAAGGAAGAGGCAAGGGTGGAGGAGATTAGTGGTGTTGCATTCATCTTCAATCAACAGTTTTTTCAAGACTTAAAAGACACCACTGGTATTGATTTGGAGAACATTGTGTACTACAAAGATGAGACACATTACTTTGTCATGTGTGCAAAGAAGAATAGTTTGCTTCAGAAAGGAGTGATCAAGAAGGTGAGTGTGATATGACTTGAAAAAACTCGATTTCCTGAGTATAATCAGTTAGGGTGAAGAATAGCATGAATTGTTAGGATTAGTGTTTCTTCTCTTGGACTGGATGCTTGTGATCAGTTTTGTTCAAACATTAGAGAATGAAACTAGCCACTGTGAGAGTAAAGTACATGTATCTTGCCAAAAAACATGACTGATGTCAGGTTTTATCAGGGACCCACTGACCCATTGACCCGTCGACCCATTGTCCAGGACTAGCAAAATTTGAGAGCGACTTGTCCCAAGAGCAAGCTGGAGTACAAGTTTTCTTCAAGCCCTGCGCCTGGTCATTGCTCCCTTAGAGCACACCTACATTTGCCTCTCCAGATCGGTCTTGCTCCTGTAGAAAATTGAGTTTGACTTCTCCCAAACAGTCTAGTTATGAAGCAAGTTGAAAGTGGCTCAGACAAACAATTATCTGAAGATACTTATTGTAGCGCAAGTTTTTTCCAGTTTCATTATATCTCTTCCATAAGGATCTCTGCACTAACTCTTGGGCTTAAGTTAATTAGTGATATTGTATCCTGGATCACAGATTGATCCTGAAGTGGATTAATTAGTTAACTTGCTCTAGGAACTCATTAGTGACAATAGTGACTTACTAACATGTAAGTTTGTTTTATCTCTCTCATGCATAGGATTTCCAAGATGCATATGATCTACTCCAAACAAGCAATGTGAACCATGAGAAACTACTGGCCTATTCCAGAGAAGCTGCAAACTTCTCCACAAACTACCAGCTTCCCAAACTAGATTTTGCCTTGAATCACTATAAGAAAGAAGATGTGGCAATGTTTGATTTCACCTCCTTGTATCACTCTGAGCATGCTGCTAAAATTTATGAAAGAAGAGGACAGCGTCTTCTTGCATTAGTGGTGGGAGACAGCTTGCTGGAGGTAAAATTAACTGTTTGGTAATTGCAGGCATAAACGGTTTGTGTGAGATTTTATTTTACTGAGCACAGTTTATTCACTAGATACATATATTAACCACTTTTGAGAAAATTTGTATTTAGAAAATATTTACATCTTATTTTTATGGCAGTGCCTATAATGTTTCAGAAGTAAAAACTTCATGTAAATTTCCTTTTAAGAGCAAATAAATAATTGCTAAGTTACAATTACAGTATTTTTAATTAATGTATACATATGATAAACAAGTACAACTCTCGCTTACACCTTGTAAATGTTTGAAAATATTGTGGAGATGTTTCATGTTGTGCTCTTGACATCTTTTTCAGCCATTTTGGCCAACAGGCTCTGGTTGTGCAAGAGGTTTCCTGGGAAGTTTTGATGCCGCTTGGACAATGAGAGGCTGGGGACTGGGGCAAGCACCACTTGACTTGCTTGCGGAAAGAGACAGCATTTTTCGTCTTCTTGCTCAGACAACCCCTGAGAACATTTCCAAGAACTTTGATGAGTTCAGTATTAACCCGGGCACACGTTATCCCAACTTAAACAAGTCAAGTGTGTCACCGAACAGAATAAAACACTTGTTTGATAACAAGAATGGGCCAATTGATCAACAGGATGGATCAGAGCCTATGGACACTGGCAAAGACCTCAGTACTATTGAGGGAGGAGGTAAGGGGGAGGATATATGTACTACAATATTGTTGTATTTCAAGGGAATGGGTGCTGGATTAAAAAAAAAAATACACTGCACTGTCGTCTTTTCATGATTTAGCAAGCTGGAATTTGGTAATAAAAGTATGTGTGGAATGCTGGCAGCTGGCGGCTGGTGGCTGGCTAGTATAGGCATTGTCATTATTTACTGTTCTCCTCAGTAAATCTAGTGGAGAAAGGGATGTAAGATCTCCACTTTCAGGCTACTCTGTCCTTTGCAGCCGATGCTTCCTCTCCTTTCACTGTTCTCCAGCATCTCCCTCGGTCAACCATGTTTCCTTTTGCCTTCTGGTACCCATATGACAGCAACTCGTAGAGTACTCATTCATGAGTACTTGACAATGATTCTTACCCGTTGTGAAAGTAAAGTAAGGTGTACAATGTGTTATTACCATTTCCATTCTGTTTTGTTCCAGTAAATGCACGAATGTTGCTGAAATGGTGTCAGGAACAAACAAAGAAGTACAAGAATGTAAAGATCAATGACATGTCAACATCTTGGCGAAATGGGCTTGGCTTCTGTGCTATTATCCATCATTACAGGCCTGATCTGATGTAAGTAGTGCAATTTCTGAACAACAGCTCCATCAGTGTGCTATTTATGTTAGTAATTCTTTACTATAGTCATCCAATCAATGTTGCCAGCATTCAGTCTCTCATTGTATCCCACTGTAATGTTGTTACCCATTTTGTTCCTCTCCTGAATTTCAGCCATGACTGCTTAGGTCTACCTACTAGATGATGTTTTTCTTTTTTCCCATTCTTACTTGCCTGCTTTCATTTGTGAGGAAACTCACAAACAGTGTAACTTGCTTTAATTCTACAGGTTAAGATGCATGTACTTAGATAATTTCTGTTAGCTAAATGAAATATTTTTCTTTTCAGTGATTACTCCTCCCTGTCACCTAAAGATCATCTAAAGAACAATCAGCTGGTGAGATAGAATATAATTTTTTGGACACTGTAGTGTTACCTTGATTCAAGGAAATTCTATTTGTTACCTTCTAAATATTTACTTTTCCTTATTTAATTTTGTCTGTACTACCTAAAGGCTATTCAAGTGTAGGACTATAGTTTATGATCATATGTTTCACTGCAAATTTTACAAAAAATATTTAATCTTGCATAAATTATACTGTAAAGACATGAATGATCCTCACGGTTAATTATACACAACTAAAGCAGCTGTGAAATTATAACCTGAAAAGAATTCAGGCCTGAACAGGATTCAAACGCATGACCTTTGCAATGCCAGTGCAGTGCTCTACCAACTGAGCTGTCAAGCCAACTGGGAGCTGGTCACATTTGTGAGTTTCTAATATACCCATAAGTGGTGAACAATGCAAGTAAATAGTTTAAAGAAAAATCATAGACATATATTTGAAGATCTTTGATATATGCTCTTACATTAACATTGTAGTATTATAAATAAACAATCAGCAATTTTCCAGCCTCAATTCATATTTAACATAGACATGCAAAGATACAGTATGTAGATCCAATAATCAAATAATTTGGTAATTATCAGTCAAGACATTACAATGAAATGTACTTCATTAATTTCTTTACTCTCGTCACATTGTATGTTTGGCAGTGTATCAGTTTTGTAAAGAGAAAGTAGATTCACAGTTTTGTGTGCATGTTTTTAGGCATTTGATGTTGCTGAAGAGCATCTAGGCATTCCCCCACAAATTTCTGCCAGTGAAATGGCGATGAAGGAAGTTCCTGACAGACTGATGATAGTCAGCTACGTGTCACAGTACCATGAAGTGTTCAAGAGTGAGACTCCAGGTATTCAACCAAAGAGCATTTTGCTCCTCTTATTTTAGGAGTATTGTAACATTAAGTTAAGCTTAATAATGACATGCTTAGTATCTGCTATGAGTTCTAAACGTTGGATAATGCATAATTTTTCTATCTTTCTGTCTGGCTCAGTGGATCTCGGTTCCGAGTCATTATACCTGTGTTTGACCGTACACGGAAATGAGTGCGGCAAGTGTCGCTTAGGCCCAGTTCAGACGCCGAACTTTCCATGAGCCGAACCAAATACATTGAATTATGTACATGAAAAGTTCGGCGTCTGAATCAGTTAAGAACGGCTATTTAAATTTGGAACGGCCCAGCCGTTCTTCCCGCCTGGCTCAGCCGGGAGTTTCAACTTTGGAACGGCTTTGATTCAGACGTCGAACTTTTCAAGAGCCGAACCTAATGCATAAATTATTTTAACTTATTTTACAAGCCGTTTTCACTTTGCCTGGAAATCGCTGACATTTCGATGTGATTTGGTTTAGTCTAAATAAAGTTCGGCGAATTAAGTTCGAAGTCTGAATCAACAGGTGTACTTTTGATAATTTGGGTCGGTCCAAATTAGAATTAAGTTCGGCTCATGAAAAGTTCGGCGTCTGAACTGGGCCTAAGTTTAAATTTTTCGCTGGTACTAAAAAGTTCTGTCGGACAAAATGGCTGAAAACATTGCAGATTGGTGCGGTTACTATCACGAAAATACAGGAAATAAAAGGCAATGCTATCCCGCAAAGTACAAAAGCCACAAAATGTCACAATTAACACCACTACTTTTATCAGATAGAAACATTCTGACTTAATCGAAAAGGCTTGTAAACGTAAGCTTAAATGCATAACAAAGGTAAGCTTAATACAGGAGAAGCAGTTAAAAAAGCAAAACAAAAAACAAAAACCAAAAAAAAAAAAAAAAGAAACAAAACGGGAAGATCCATAAACCAACATAATATCGTTCAGTTAGTGTATATAAAACAGTATTTCGGCACAAAATAACTCTGAAGTACTGAAGTTTGTTACCTTACATTTGGCTCTTGTCCTTCTATACAGTTCAGCACGCGTTCAGTGAACTCCATCGGTTCTGAACAACACAATCTGTAGTCGTGATAATAACAGCCGCGTAAACAAGTAAACTCTTGCTTCTTTTGACCTTGAACAAGGCGTAGAAATTTGAGCAACGCCATTGCTAAATTTTCAAGGACGTAGACAACTTTGGAGGTGATTATGCGAAGAACATTTCGGAAGAAAACTCTTGTCCTGCTTCCTTTCCTGACAAAGTTCATTCAACTAAAAAAGTGAACAACGCGCGACAAATTTTCCCGCCATTTTTAGACCATCTCTTCGTTTAGATGTAACTGAGATGTCCACATTATCCAGTCGATCGCCCTTATTGGACACGAACGAGGTGATTATAACACTCGCGGCACTACACGCCTCGTTTGCTACAGTATTAATCACCTCGTATCCAACTTGGGCTCGTAGAATAATCGCTAAATGTTCAATATTGATCAACAGTTGAGAAGACTTCAGAGCAACGTGAGTTCAGAGCCAAATCTCCTCTGTCAAAGCTGTCAGTGTTGACAAGAGTGTCTCGTCGGACGCATAAGGTCAGCCAGGGGGAAAAACAATTTCTAGTGTAATTTGTATACTCTGTAATTAGTACACTGCTGTATTAGTTGCAGTGGCGGATCTAGGGGAGAGGCCCAGGGAGACCGGGCTCCCCCTTATTTTGAGGAAAAGAAGAAGAAATAACAGAAGGATGAAAAGCAGGCAGGGCAAGCAAAACAAAGCCGGGCCCCTCCTTACCTCAAGGTCTGGATCCGCCACTGAGTTGGGGGAACTGTTATCAGTATATTAACTGGAGGAGCAGGGATGGCGCAGTGGTGAGAGCGTTTGCCTCCCATCAGTGAGGCCCGGATTGAGTGTGTTGTTGGTTCTCGTGCTTCTTGCAAGGGTTTTCTCTAGGTTCTCCAATTTTCCTCCTTTCATAAAAACCAATACTTCTATATTCCAATTCGATCTGGAAACAGCGGACGAAAATCTTCCTTATGAGTTACACCACTGCAAACTCCTATTCGTAATTATTTATTTGTATTTTAATTGTGCACGATCTGGTTACTGTATTATATTTGTAACACTGTTAGTTTTTCCTTGCTATTTACAAAGAGCCTACACTGTACATGGGTGTTAGCAGAATTGAGTTTACACAATAAATGATCAGAAGCGCAGTGAAGCTTCTTTTTAAGGAGTAGAATACGGTATTCCAAAATGCCATACGGACCATTATTTAAAGATTTTACAGGAGATTTCTTTAATTCTTCGTAGGAAAAAAGACGAAGTGAAGACACTTTTGACACAGTTCCTAAAAGAAGGAGGCCATCAGCGTCTAAGGTAATGGTTTTTATTCGTGGCTTTAGAGAAACAGCGTAGACCGTAACAAATGCCAAGAGGAAATGTCATTGCCAAGTTTCACTATTTCATGTTTGTAATCGAAATTTTAAAGTACTTTGTCTCTTTAGTATAACACCAGTTAGCTCTCCCCCTCCCTTGCAAAATCGTTAAAACAAACCAAGAAAAAGCAGTTGAACGATACGAAGATAGATGTTTTAGGTTGTGAGTAGTCCTTGTTCCTACAGACGTTGCTTGAAAAAACGAAACAAAATGACTTCGCTTTTTTTTTTTTTTTGTTTTTGTTTCTCGCGCGTGTGATTATTCTGGATATGCTTCGATTGTTTTCCACAAACGCCCTTGATTTCGTAACAGCACAGAAGCACATTGTATTTTCACATAACGTAAACTCAGCGCATTTCTCTATGTGATACTGTAATTTATTTTAGGAGAACGAGGTTCCCATGGACACTTCTGCTCCCGTGAAGGACTCAATCCAGGCCCCCGCTGTCACTACTGGCAAAGCGAGTAATCGTATCAGTGCCCTGGCAGCACAAGTGTTTGGACCTAGTGTAGATGGAAAGCAAGTGAGTCATGTTCATCTATATTCTTTATTATTTTCTTGCAAAATTGTATAAAATCCTAGGAATGGAGAGCGAGCTTCTACTGGCTTTGAAAAAAAAACATCATCTTTGGTATTCAGTCGTGTGTTTTGAGTTCTCTAACTACGAAAAACAGAAATTAACGCGGGAAAACTTTAATGATATAAGGGCCCAAGGATTGGATCCAAAGTTGATTCGCGTTCACCATTGTAAAACTATTTTTAGTTTATAAACTTAAAATAAATCTTTCAAGTATTTCTGAGTCAAATTATTATATATTTAAATTATTACTATATTATTTTAAAACGTTATTTGTTTCTTTTCAGAACAATGTTCCTTCAGTAAGGGACTCCAGCGAACAGTGTTTCTTCTGTAATCGCCGCGTGTACCTGATGGAGAGGCTATCTGCCGAGGGGCATTTCTTCCATCGTGAATGTTTCCTGTGCGAGAACTGTGGCTGTACTCTGAGACTGGGTACTTATTCCTACATAGCTCCTTCTTCAGACCAGGACAAGGGACACTTTCTGTGTCATCTTCACTATGACCAGTTACTGTACAAGATGCAAGAGGAACCCGCAGGTGTGTACATGTGTCTCTGATGGCTGCAAGTTGTAGGAATAAGGCAAAACTGGTTGTTCCAATGGAATTGTATATTGTTCGTTCATCGAAGCTTTACGGTTACTGTTACTACGGCCTTTGGCGCCCATTGCCATTTTGCCAATTATGAGAGTTAAGTTGGTGGATAACCAGTCAAAAACTCCATGCTCCGCAGTGCTTATGATAATTTGGCTTATTTTATGATGAAATTTAAAGTTTGGGGCAAGACGCTGCGGCTCTCTGGCATTTTGTTCTTTCCTTTATTACCACATCAACACTTCTTTCAGCCGATATATTATCCGCACCTTAAGTCACATTTTTTGACCATAAATAGCTTTCATTATACACGGTATTTACGATTCATTTTCCCCGCAGATGAAGAGAGTGTATCAGCAAAAGACAGACCAAAACTCGTCAAATCTAAATCTGCCGCTCCTAACACCTTGTTCAACAACGTCGAGTTTTCCATCCAACCTGATGCGGATGAACCTGTGAGTTTTAAAGCCAAAGGGGAGAGTGGCGCTGAAATGAACGGTTACCACGAATATCGAGAAACAGTCGACGAGGAGAAGGACGTTCGTCAGAGAGATAGACGCGATCGTTCCAACTCTTCTGGAAAATATCGGCGATTAGAGGCGCGTCCACTGCGGCGCTCCAGCATAGCTTCTGTACGCAAGTCTGACGCCACTGTGCGAGAGAGAGGCAAGGGATACACGTTCAGTGATGGGCTTGACGAAACAGGAGATGGCAGGAAAAGAAGTGCTCAGCCGCTGAAGATACCGTCACGGGATGCAGTGCGCAAGTTCGAGGCGGAAAAGCAGTTTCGACCGGGCACTCCTGGTGAGACTATTGACGTCACCAAGGGCATGGCTGTTGTCGATATCAATATGGAAGACTCTCCTCCGGCTGAGAGGAAGAAGAAAGGAGACGAAGAGCGACAGAGCGTCATCGATGCTGTCAAGACTGCGGCCGCCGGCAAATCATGGGCGAAGAGGCAAGACGCCAACGAGGGAATAGTTCAAAAACTAGGCACGCTGGAGAGGAACAAGGTCAAGTCACGAAGAGCTATGTATCCACCATTATCAATGCTTTTCAATCCTGACGACAAGGACACTCGAGAAATGTTGGAACAAATTGGTCAAGCGGCAAATGGAACGGAACGAAATCCACATCAAAAGGTGCGTCTTAAAGTGGTGGACATTTCACTTGATGATGACATCCCTGCTCCTGCTGCTGACAAGAAGGCCCCCGGTCAAGCTAAGCCAGGACCGAAGACAATTTCTATGGCAACCAAGAACGAACCAACTTCTCCGCCCAGATCTCCCACCTCTCCAACATCACCTACGTCACCGCCGTATAAAAAGCCTCCTGGGAAATCCCTTGTGGCTTCGCGGGCAGCAAGATTGACTAATTTGATTGCCAATGATTACCGTCCTCTAACAGTGAAAGATAAGTGGGCTGAACGAGAGGAACAAAAGGAACCTAGCTCCATTAAAGATGCCGCTGTGAAGAAGGTTGAAAAAGAGGAAGAACCTGCGCCAGCGGGCAGTCCTGGCGCTCAGCGACGCTCGTTACCCAGAGTTCCTAGTAAGGAAGAACCTTTTCATTCAACTAAGGAAACCACGAAGATTGTCCAGCGCAAGCAGACCGGGAGACCAAGGTTCCATTTTGGCAAAGTTAAAAAAGAAGTGGCCGAATACGGAAAGGAGAAGAAAACAACGAAAGAGGCAGAAGATATGGGATTTGTGGTGGTGGATATGCAGGATGGAATTAGCACCCCTGAGAAAGGTATGTGACAAACATGTCACGTGATCTAAGATTAATGTTGGCACAGTTGTAGATGTCTCAACAAGTGCATGGTATGAGTAAGGATGCACAATGAAATAGTTTATGTAGGTTTTTTGCGTGACCACGTTTGTGAGAATTTTCTCCTGTTTTGTTCTTCGTAGAAGCCATGAAAACGACCAAAGAAGACGAATCAATGTTCTCAGAGTCGAGTGAAGAGGAACTTTTGGCTGACAGTCCAAAACTTCAGCGAACAAATGCCAAGCGATTCGGAAAGGTTAGCTACGAGATAACTTGTCCAGAAGCATTGTCTTAATAGTTTTAGTGTTTTTTCTGTTTTCTTTTGTTTTCGTATCTATTATACTGAGCTGTTCTTTAACCCCCAAATTATTTTTGTACATATATATGTAATGACTGGATTCATTAAAATTGTGTCAGTACTCTGCACCAAATCAGCCATTTGCACTTTTTGATTTCACGACTCCTAAAGGCCAAAAAAAAAAAAAGAAAACAAAAAAAAAAAAAAAATAGAGAAGAGCAAGAAAAGGAAGATAGAGAGTGGGGGTGGGGGAAACGACTGGCATTCCTTTAAATTTCCACATCGTCTACTTTGGAGATTTCTTTAACGCGATTTCATTAACTGTTCTTATAAATCCAGACATAATACATAGCTCGTTTGACACTTTTTATTATTCCAGGGAAGACGCAATACCGAGATGCCAGATGACAAACTGAAACGACGCGAGCAAGCCAAGATCCGTAACGCCATGAAACAACGAGAGTCCAAGCGTTTGCGCATGGCTCAGTCAATACAGAGGGAATTGGAGGAAGTGGCTGTCAAGCAAGCTGACCTGGAGCAGGAAGGAGTTGTTGTTGAGAAGGCGATGAGGAGTGGAAACGGTAAGCTTTGTCAGCTTGCTATCCAATGATGTCCTTTGTAGGTGTTATTTGCACGGTCATGAAAATAGCAGCTGTATCACGGCTAATTAAAAGAAGCGTTGCGTGACGCCCATGTAAGGTCTGCAAAGGACTTGCTATAAATCCGTGACTTTTTTCACATTATCACTTACTACTTTCTATCGCTCAAAACGTTAGCTTTTTAACCCTGATAGCTCGAAGCTAGTGGATTTTCCAGTCGGGCTAGTGGATTCTGTTTCTTGGCTTAATGTTTTGAGGAATTTAAAATTACAGACGCAATGTGAGAGATAAACGATTTGGTGTCTAGTGAGAATGATTTTCGGGCTAGTACATCACAATTTAGAGCCAAAAAATTGTTTTCTTTGCTCCCTGCCCTTCTCTCCTAGAGTTATTGATCAGTAAGGCTCTGGCGTTTTCCTGTTGACGAAACCCTTCAAGGTTGTTGACAAGTGCTTTCAGTAGCACAGTGCCGTTTAATATTGTGAATAAAGTTTGAGGTTTGATTTTGTTTAAGTCAAGTAATTTGTTCTTTTAGCTGCGTATATAATGACAGTATTGTCTGCAGGTTTACGATACCTAATGACTTGTTTGTTTGTTTGTTTTCTGCAGTGTCTGGATCTGAAGAACAACAGCTAATGCTGCAGTGGTTTAAGCTGGTCAACAGAAAGAACGCGCTAATACGATACGAGTCAGAGCTGGTTATACAGTAAGTGGCGTCAGTCTACCGTAGCTAAAACAGTGAAAATGGTTCTACGTGCTGTTTTACGCTTTGCTATGTACTGCAAGACAACAATCTGCGGGTTTCATGGAGTCGGTATTAGATTGTAGGATGTACTGTAGTCTTATTTTTAATGAAGCGACATGAAGTTACGAACTTTGCCATCACCATCGTGACTTAAGCCATCATGTCCTGTCGTGGAAGAGTAGGGAGGGAAGGGGGGGAGGTGTTGGTGTCCGCGCGCGGGGGTGGTGCGAAACACAGAGTGCCTAGGTTGTGTGGTACCTTTCTGACCCAGGGATGCTAACTGCTGCTTTATCATATTATCACAATATGGCCATGTCGCTCGCTCCGTTCGGTTATTTCTCAAAGTAATTTCATCACCTTGTATGATAATTCCTTGGATTAGTTCAGTCACCCAAAGACCTTACACTTTTCAGACGGGTGTGTATTGTGTACAGACGAACCGTACAGCGGTACGAGCAATGCTAGAAATGTGATTCAGACTCAAATGAGTGTTTCGCTTACAGAGCCAACTCCATTCAGCTCGAGGATCAACAAGGAAGACTGGAGCAGGAAATCAGAGAACTTCTTATGAAAGAAGGTAAGCTACTGTTAGTTTAACCCGAGCAAGAATGGTTAGTGCTTTGAACATAACTAGATCTTGAACAGAATACATTGAAACGTCTTGCTATTTATCTTTCTTGTTTAAGGTCCAAAAAAAGAGGACAATAGAACCATACAGAAAAAGACGAAACAACTTGTTGATATCGTGGAACAGAGAAACGCATTAGTTGAACTGTTAGACGAGGAAAGAAAGAGGTTAGTGGAACAAACTTTATTTTATTGCCCTGCACTGACTTGTTAAGCTAACCCTTCCTTTCGTAATTGAGCATTATTATTCATTCTTACAACTCTGACTTGCAATCTTGAAGTTTCGTGGAACACGGAAACGTTTACCCGTTGCGTTTGATGGAGTGACTACGCACAGTCATAACATGATTTTAATGCCGTCAAACTTTGCTTTGAATCTTACGTTTGTTGACTATAGTGAATTGGAACGGACCTTATCATCACTCCCTGTAACATGTAAAGCAGAACGGTAGAAACTTCGTGTCATGGTACATGTACGAGATTGAATAAAATGAGTCCAAAACTGATCATGTCTCTTTTCTCGCTACAGAAGCCAATACTGTCAAGCAGAGTAGTAATGGGAATCTAAATATCATGAACGAGGCAGTATAGCTGCAAACGCTGTCGCGATGAATGACTGAGTTCTCATTACTATTACAGTGAATGAAATGAAATGTTAGGCTATCAGTTGGGGAGAATTCACATTTTGAGTGTGGCACTCAAAGGATTTTGATTAATGTATATTTTGATCACTTCCAGGGAACAAGAAGAAGACAGACTTTTTGATTCCATGATCGAGGCAAAAGGTACGGTTTGTCTTGGTTGAGGTCTTTGAATATTTATATACTGCTCTTTTAAATAAACTACAAACTAAATAAACGTACTTTCACAATAGCACTTAAACTGAAGTCAGTCTACTTGCCTTTAGCCTCCCAATCAGAAACTCCAAGGTTTGTCAAGTAAGGATGGAGCGCGTGATCAGCCTCTATACCCATATGTTACGAACTAACAGTTAACTCTTAAACATATAAGGCCGACACATGTCCATTATACGTTGTTGCTATTTTTATCTAGCAGAATAATCATCTGACATTACAGTTTATTAAAAATTGCCATAAACAAAGGCTGTAAGAGGACAAACTATGCATGGTAAATGCTAACAATAACATTTTAAAAATTACAGCGACAGTTCCAAACTAACACACAACACCTTCCTTCTACAATGTTGTCTTTTGCCTCTGTGTCAAAACGAGTCTTCTTGCGAAATTATTCTTATGAAAATGTGTTCCACCTACGGGTTGATTTTCAAACAAATCAAACTCATTCTCATAGGACAGGTTTTGCCCGAGAACTCGTTTTGAAACAGAGGCAGAAGCAAACTCGGAAATCGCCAAATAACTATCTCATTCCCCGATCCCTTGCTGGAAGAAGCGATCTGCGAACGGGATTAACAAATACTTGTTCGCACACAGTGTACCATTTTCATTCATTTATTATGCCGCTCATTGTCTGGCGTGGTAAAGTAATGGGAAAAGATTGTGGCCGAAGGCAATGAGCGGCTGGATGCGAAAGCACTGGTTGTGTATCACGTCGCCGAAGAGGAGAGGGGTGGGTAGAAAATCCCTCCAGACTTACCGGCTTGCGTATCTCTTTCTAAATGCCCCGAATCTGAGAAGACGGATCTTTAAATAAGGAGACATTACACGTGGTAATTCATCACTTTATTACGTAACTAACATTCAACAAACAGGGCTACATAACCCACACATTCTGGAATTCCGCAGCATAAACGTGAATGAGAATAGTTACTACTAATTGTACCAATAAATAACTTATTTTCGCGTCTTCTTATGTAGCATTGTACAAAAGACGAACATCTTCCAAAATCAGTTAAGTGAAATAAATTTAAAATAAAATTAAGTTAAACTATAAATATTTTGATAGATAAACACGAGTGAACCAATGGCAATAAATTTATGAATGTAACCAACTAAATTAATAAATGTATAACTAGATATGTAAATAAATGAATGAATAAATATACGAATAATAAATAAATAAATAAATAAATAAATATCTAAATAAATAGGGAAAACAAGTGAACTAATAAATTTATACGTTTACTCGTCAACAATAACTTGTATTAAAAATGTCAAAATCAAGGAAATAACAGCTCAAGAAATAAATTTATAGGTAAAGAAATAAACAAACAAGCAAATACATAAAAGAACTAAACAAACAAAGGGATAAATAAATAAATTCATTAAATAAATACAAAAACAAAGTAAATTGTAAATTCTTAGCTAAGTTGACTAGAAAAGAATTTGATAAGTCAAAATGTTGATTTTGTTGAAAAACTTGTGGCTAGAATATTGCGAATAGTATTTAGAATATTATTCGCAAATTCAGCGAGTTATCATCGATCTGAAAACATGTTTATATCAATTACAACGAAGAAAAGGTATTGCCTGGGAATATAGACACGCAAGTCGAACACAGCGCTTCCTCCTTTAGGGGCGTCCAATCTCTTCTCAACCGAAGAGCACATCAATGAGGACTGGGTACGAGTCTGCGTCATACTTGAATCATACGTCTTGTACCAGTAGGTTGGTTTATTAATGAACTCGTTTTATTTTCGACAGGTTTCATAACGACAGTGTGAATAAAGAAAAAGAGCTTCTAGGATGACATGGTGTTGATGTTTCTGCTTTGGCACCCAACTGGTCTGTTGTTCAAGTGAATTTGCTCGCGAAACTCAAGTGTAACTATATCGAAATTACACTGATTCATGAGCGAAAGTTAAGAGAGCTGTTTATTGTAACTTTTCCCTGAAAATTGAAAGAAAATATGGCATGTTGCTATAAACGTTAAAATGGTTCAGTAAGATGCAAACCTGTTGAATACCTGTTTGAAACGTGTTTTTGGACATCAATATGTTGTACCTGTATGGTCTTGTGATGAGGTCGTGGCAGATAATAATATGAATTTTCGTAAGCTGTTACTAGTTACAGAATAAATGAAGTAACTAACACTCTAGTATTGTGGTAATATCGCCATAGTGTAGGACCTTTGAAAATTGATTTAAAAATAGAAAAAACTGTTAAACCATTTCGACAAATTTAATGCTGTCATCTATATTACCTAGCCGTAAAATCTGAATTAGTGTAAATACTAGTTCTGAATTTTAAAATTAAAAAAAAGTTCTGTTTTTGATAATATTTTCAACTTGCTTTTCTTGCGAATTTTTTTATATATGTGATGACAGTAATAATTATTATGGCTGTAGTTACGTTTAAGTAACTGTAACTTGTTCCAAATGATATTCCTAATACTGGCACTAACTGCAAGTTATAGATGTCTGACGATCTTCTCAATCCTTTTTGCCGTGAACAAAGAAAAAGAAACAAATATATATTTTCATTGTTATTGTAAAGCTTACTTACCAATACCGGTAAGGTCATTAAAATTGCGAGAAAATCAGTTTATAAGTAGAGTTCAGACTATGACATTTATAATTACATGGGAGTTGCAGAAACGTGCACTTGTCCGATTACACTCACGAAATTGAGAAAGTGATTGTAGTATTGAAATATGCACAGAATTTCAAGAACAAAGAAGGCGATGGAAACTAATACCATTACATTTTGCTGAAGCAGGCAGTGTTAAAACGCAGCTTAAATTCCGTTAGTTAATGGTTTTCCACTTCGCTCTTAGAGATTTTATATTGAATAATTTAAATGGGACGGTCTTCATCAGAAAAATGGTAAATATTCTCTGTTGCGCGCGAGTGGAAATTTCAGAGTTTTTTCTTAATTTGAAAGAAATTCGATGTTGAATGTTTTGTGTTATTTGTTTTGGTTTGGTTACCAAAGAATTGCTGATGACATACATGTCGTAAACAATGAGTTGGGTAAGCGTGTAGAAGTACTTTTGCTTCTGTTAACAAATCATTCGAATTCAAGTTGTAGACTAAATGTCAACCTATTCCCACCACCTTACTAAACGTTTTTGCCCGAAAAAATGCCATTAAAAGATACAGGTCAAGCTCGAGGAGTCCTGTTTGGTTTGCAAGTCGTATTCTTATTTGAGAAAATATAAGTGCTGTAATTTTAGCAAAAACGTGGAAAAGGGACTCAGTGGGATAGGCAGATATTTGGTACGAATTAAATTATTGTGTAAAGCTAAAGTACAACTTGTAATAACTGACAATAAAGTGTTTTAATTTGCTTAAGCAGTCATCTGATTATTATTTTTTTAGGGGGAGAGACGGGGGAGGAGGGGGGAGGAGGGGGATAAACAACTATTCTTAAACTCAACTTTAAACAGAGGAAATCGTGACCATGACGGGTTTGGTTAATTTGATCTTAATTTGCATGGATTTTTACAATTTTATTTCTACGTTTTCTCCTTAGTTTTACTTTCGATTGGGAAGATATATAAAACACTCAAGACAGTGTTTGACCGCATTTCCAAACACCTCCACCGTCGTCCGTCAAAAATACTCAGCCGCGCGTCGCAGTTTCAACTCTCTTCTCTGTGTTTGGAAATGTGGTCAAACACGGTCTTTCGTGTTTGAAATATTATCTTAAGTCAATTTCATGATCAGTTGATAATAGAGCTCTGTGGAGTAATTTCTAGAGCAAAAGGCATAAGACCGCGGCCAGAGTTCAAACTCCATCAGATTGATCTACAGACCTCACAATAAAAACGCAGAGCAGAATATTACATTATGACAACAAATCAGAATTTTATTGATATCAGCTATCAGGAGATTTCTTAAGACTTGTGCAAATTCATTTTCTTGGCTGTCAGTTTGGCACTAAGTATTCCAATAAGTAAGTAGCTTTACCCAAACCATAAAAATGCTATCTCCTAATCTTCAAATGACGGTTGAATAATAGAGAAGCATAGCGGATAATGGGTCAGTCACAAATGTTGAGTAGGCATAGTTCATAGCATAACTCCCCTGTTTCGTACTACTCTGTTTGATACAGTTTTCAGTAAGTTCCTTTTCTCGTTAGATTATGGGAAGGATTTGCCTGCATCAGAATCTTGGGAACCAGGCCTTGGGAAGATTCTGTCTCCCATCTCTTTAGTTGTTGCAAGCAGGGACTTAAAAAACGAGTCTATCAGTTTAACAGTGCAAATTTAAAACCTTTCAAGACCGCCATTATTTTAAATGAACACAGCTATACCCCTTTTATCATACAAGCACGAGACTATCGCACAGTTATATGATAATTTACATTCTTTTGTAGTTTTTAGAATTAAAATTCTGTTATGTAAAGCATAAATCCGCCGTTAATCATCAAACTCTCCATATGATTTCATTTGTCCACTTCTTCTGCAACACGCTCGTACTGCTCTTCGTCCGACGTCTCTTCTTGGGACGTACTGTCTCCTCCCTTGGCCTGCGCTTGCGCATCCTGTGCATTGGGAATCCACAGACCAGAATCAATGCATTTCTTCAAGTAGCCCCTTGCTTCTTCTTCGGGCAACCTGCCAAGAACTTCTTGAAGCATGGGAATATCTTTTTCTTCAAAACACTTCTGAAGTTCCTGAAAAGAACAGAAAGGTAACCTTTACAACTCGTGTTCTGTTTAATTCCTGTGTTGGAAGAGCTAACGCGAGAGCTGACAAAAAAAAAAAAAAAAAAAGAAAAAAAAACGTCCATGAACATGGCGCCAATGACGTTTAAACTGTCTAGAATTGTATCTCCAACACGAGGTACACAGTCTCTACTTACCGGTGGTAGCGATTCAAATACTTCCACAGGATCCAAACCGCCCGGGCCCAGTCTCTTTTGTCGTTCTTCCTAGGAGCACAAACAGAAAGAAGGTCGAACTTACGTGTATAATTAACAAGATCCAGTCTCCACTGGAACATACTAGAACTTCACTTGGTCTAAGACAAAATGGAGAAAAATCCAGTGACGATGTATAATGCATAGTAACCACAAAGCACTCCCTGATTCTTAAAAGATAACAAAAAATAAGCTGAAGTGGAAGTTACATTTGAGAGAAGTTTGTTTAATCTCACCTCCTCCGCTTCCTTCATAGCTTTATCGATCCTGGCCTGAGCTCTTTCCTTGACTCTCTGCAGGAATGATTGAAGTTCATCTTCAAACGCGTCCATGTATTCTTTGAAGTCTGTTTTAGCTTTCTTCATCCTTTGCGATGCACAAGGAAGAATTGAAAAAAGAGATTAAGACAATATGAGGAGCAACATTAGGGATGGGGTGACAAGGAGGGAGGGAGGGAGGGAGGGAGGGAGGGAGGGAGGGAGGGAGGGAGGGAGGGAGGGAGGGAGGGAGGGAGGGAGAGAGGGAGGGAGCGAGGGAGCGAGGGAGGGAGAGAGGGAGGGAGCGAGGGAGCGAGGGAGGGAGGGAGGGTATGAAGACTCGAGCCTATTATAAAACCATCTGTTTTCATTTCTTCACAGGTCTGTCTGATCCTTTGTTAAAATTTTTATCTGATGTTCATCTCATCTCTTGAAAAACATGGTCTTATCAGTATCAGGATATTAAGGAAACAGTAGTATCAGTAATGTGTGTTCGTGCCATGCCGGGAACATCAATCTGCTAACTTGGTTTGGTCGTACCAAACGTGACTTATTTCATAGCCCATTTTCGTGTTGCCTTACGCCAGTTTCAAAACGGAGCCCGGAGCGAACATTTCAGATTCAAATAGGTTGAAAAATATACGTAAATGAATTTGCACAGAGAACCGTTTTGACACATGCGACAGAACAACAACGAAATAAACCTTTCACTCTACTCCTTGTTTTCCTTGCATTTTCGCTGTTGTAAGTACGATATCTATAATGCGGAACACAATCAGGCGGTAGTGTAGCAGCTTTTATAGGTTTGTGATTTTATTTGTCGACATGGTGGCAGCTGTTATTGTTCTAGGGCTAGGGGCATTGTTTATGTTGTTTGTTCTATTGTTCTATCAAAGGGTGTCGAGCCATTTATGTGTGAGACCTCACAAGAGCTACTACATGACCCCAATCAGGACACCTTATCACATATGAAATTTCGACGGTAAGGTGACTGCCACTGTTTCTGCCTATACATCTACTTACTTAGTAAAGAAGGAGTGAATGGTAGCCTGAGGTCTGGAATCAAGTGACCTGGCCAACTCCAATATGTACCTCATATATTGTTAACTGCTACTGTTTCTGCCTATACATCTACTTACTTAGTAAAGGAGTGAATGGTAGCCTGTGATCTGGCATCTAGTGACTTGGCCAACTACAGTATGTACCTCATATGTAGTGAACTGCTACTGTTTCTGCCTATACACTGTACATCTACTTACTTAGTAAAGAAGAAGTGAATGGTAGCCTGTGGTCTGGCATCTAGTGACTTGGCCAACTCCAATATGTACCTCATATGTTGTTAACTGCTACTGTTTCTGCCTGTATACATGTACATCTACTTACTTTGTAAAGAAGGAGTGAATGGTGGCCTGAGGTCTGGCATCTAGTGACTTGGCCAACTCCAGTATGTATTGCATGATGATAGTCTGATGTGCAACTCGCTCCACCAAAGAATGTTTCTGTTCCAACAAAAATAGGTCTCATTAAAACATGAAACTATAGCTATAAAATGGCTCTGCAAGGAGTAGAGAGGACAGGGCTGGAGACGGGGTCGTTAAAGAACAGAAGCACAGAAATGGTAGACTAGGGTAACCTGGTACATGAGAAACTTCATGAGAGGAACAAGAGTGACCCAATAGAGTGCAGCTCTTTTATTAGGTTATTCAAACCCATATAAATGCAATATATCCATATGTAAATATGGCATGGGCCAAATAACATAGAAGTAAAATGTCCTTTAAACCTTGATTTAACGAACCTCTGTTAACAAAGTCCTCACTATAGCGAACGATATTCTTCCCCCCAGTAAGAGCAAAATAAATGGAAAAGAACCCTGATATAATGAAACCTTGTTATAACTCGAACATATTAATTATTGCCAGTCCCTAATGACCCTTCATTATATATGTATCGAGGTTCCACTGTAGAAGGTATTGTGCAGACTGAAAATTTTACAGTTGCTAAGAAAGTAACTGAAAAACAAAAAAAGTTCAAAATTTGATGAAAAAGAAGCTGATACATTAGTACAATTTGTCACATGGGTTTACAGATCCATGAAGCCCTACTTAAAGCTTGTGCTACCGGTCACGTGCTGTTTGACATCAGTACCTCTTGCACTTCCAGGTTGATGCACCAAAGAGCCAGGTAGTTAGCCGTGTCGTCACAAGCCAAATGAGGATTTTTACGCAGATAGTCTTCACTGTCATTGTAATCATACAACATTCCATAATGTTCTATTTCTTTCTTGTACTTATCCATAAAAGCTTGCTACAAATTGAAAGGAAAAAAAAAAACATCAGTTAAACTGCATAATACGTAGTTGGTGAGAACCTAGTGTTTACTGGTACACTGACATAGGTAAAGTCTGCATATAAGCCAAGGGGCCCTTCAGGCCGGAGCTTATCCTAATTTCTGTGGCATGGAGCGACTAGGAGTATTTCTACTTCCCCCTGGATGGGATGCTAGTCCATTGCAAGGTTATCCCCAGCATTATAGGTGGCTGGTACTCATTTATACACCTGGATGGAGAGAGGCACTGTGAGAGTAAAGTGTGTGGCCCAAGAACACACCACAATGTTCCCAGCCAGGGCTTGAACCTGGACTGCTCTATCCTGAGTCAAGCACATTAACCATGAGGCCACTGCACCTCCATGATACACGGCACATGCTGTGGTTAAATACTACATGTACATATTAAAACTTAATAATGACACAAAGAAAAACAAAGATGAGGTTTAATTCTCTTCTTCAGTTTTCTTTTCATACTTCCACAAGCCATACAGTACTTATACCAACTGATACCAGTCTAATATCCCATCATTCTTTACATGCAGTCCCATGCTTGTGTGCATGTTTTTTGCAGTAAACAAAACAAAACATTTACGAAACACATCTGAATGTGTCCAGTATTCTGGACACATTTAGAAATATCCTTGATCAGTACAAAGTTTGTTGGCATAATTGTACAACCCAAGAAGTGATAATTTTTACCACAAAAAGGAAAAATTACTCACAGATCTTTCAGCCTTTTCATCTTCAGTTAAATTTTCCTCCGTTTTCTTTGGAGCATTGATAATCTTGAAATAAATAAACAAAGTTTAAAGAATGCAGTTAAATGTTCTCAACTACCATAAATTTGCATTGTATAAATACCTCAGTTACACTATTACTATTCAGAAACTGAGTGTTAGTGTCAGCTTTCACTCAGTCTTGTGAGCTTCACACCAATACGCATAATTGTTTTGGACATTTTTATTTTCATTTTAGTTTTCTATATTTTGGAGGCGGTTTTAATAAAACAACTATTTCACTTGTGCTTGTTGGATATGAAATGACTATAGCCAGTTCAGTGCTACTTACCTCGTTGGCTGTCTATCATCTCACATCCAACGCTCCCTCCAAGAATAATTGTTAATTAGCCATGTTATTTTGATATCTATGATATTCTACAGGTAAGCATATAGACTAGTATGTATGTAGATGTCCTGCACAACAAAACTTAATCTCAAACTCACTGTTCTGGTAAATCCTGCATGACTCAGTGTGTCCACATTCTTAGGAGCTTTCTGAAAATCAAATCAGCATGTCAACTGTTAGATAAACTACATGTGCTTTATTAAAATTAGAATATTTATTTGTTACTGACACCTATTCTTGATATAAAGGAGTGAAGTTTCAAAGCTTACATGCACTTAATAGGAAACAAGTCCAGACATTACTACATTTGTACTCTTTGTTAAAATTTGAATAACAAAATTAAAGCCTATGGGACATTACCTGTACATGTAACAGAATGTAAATTGTGAATTCATAAGGAAATGATCCCCATAAAATCAGGTTTTAAACAATTATTGGATGAGGTTTTTGTGATATCCAGAATAATCAAGGTCGAGGTAGGGGTTATCAGCTAAAGCCAAAGGCTGAGGCTGATAGCACTTACTGAGACCTTGATTATTCTGCACATCACAAAAACTGAATGTAATAATATTGTTTTATTATACATTGAATGAAAAAAAAAAAAGAAAGGAAGTCATGGTTTTGCTTCTTCACTGACGGCAAGCAACCCAAAGTGCGTGAACTTGCCATAATTACCCTTAGAAATCATGCACTGTGGTCATACATGGCATGATCACCCATGACCTTGAGAGTCCTTGACATGATCAGTGTATAATCTACAGCTAGATGATGTCACAGGCACTGATTTCGAAAATTCACTGTACGCTTTCGGCCAATCAGAAAAGAGATAGCGAGTTCAATGTATAATAAACAATAATATGAGACAATTGATCATAGCCAACTCGATACTGGGCACCTCGTTGGCTATCTACCATGATCTCATATCCAATGTACGGCAAGTGACGTCAAATTTGTTTTACAAATCATCTATAAATTCATACTTAAATATGAAAAGAAATCTCACCTTTTCTTTCTTGGTCAACTCTTCATCATCTTTTCTGAGCTCCTTCAGCTGCAAATTCGAAATTACTTTTAATTAATTCCTTGTAACTGGGTTGACTGGCACTGAACTTTGGACATTTGGTCTTAAGGAGTACTCAGTGTACTAAACATATTGGTGTGCAAAAAATGGAGACCACAGACCTGCAGATTTACACTATCATATGATATTAAACCATTTACAGGGATCGCGTTAAGGCAGAAATCGTGCATTTTTACAAAAAAAAATCCTGAAAAATGCATTTTAAAAATTTTAATGCGTCCCAGGACACAACAGGCTACTTGGAAGACTTATCGCATTAGCCTTGACAGGTCAGTTAGATTCTGTTGTTTGAGAAACGAAGAAACTTTAAGAAAGAATCGAAAAGGTCAGAAAATCATGGTTGCCATATTGGATTTAGCAGAGTTGAAGACTGGTGACAATTACACATCCGGGACACTTGCATAAGCATCCGCCATTTTGAATTGATTTCTTGCTCAAAGAAACACGTGTTGTGTATTCAAGTGATAATGGCAACGGGTGGTAGACACGGCAAATTTTTGGATAAATGGCTGAAGGAATTTCATTGGCTCCAGACCAGAGGTACCGGAGGTGATTTACTAATGCTTTGTAAGGATTGTTTAAAAGCTGGAAAGAAGAACACGTTCATGACTGGATGCCAAAATTTCCAAAGATCTGCACTTGTACGGCACATACAACAGGTTGATCATAAAAGTACAGCTAAGGTTTTGCAACAACAGCAGCGTTTTAAAGCAGCAAGTGACAATGCGAGGGCAAAAGAAATCTTCAAAGAGCAGCATCGTCGCAGAAAATAGAGAAGCCTTAGTGTCCCTCTACCCATCTTTCAGTTGCCCCTTGTTTCATTATGAAATGTCAATGTGTCTAAGTTGAAATATTTGTAATTGAAATTAAATGGTTTATTTGCTATTCATTTGAAAAGCAACAAGTTTTCTTTTGGAGGGCTGTCAACATAATTATTTGGACCCACAAAAAAGGCTAGGGACCCATATTTGGCCAGATATATGGGTCCCTGGACCCAGACTGAAAAATCCTAGCGCCATCCCTGATTTACTTTCATAAAATAAAAATAATGTGCTCAAATCTCGTTACAGTCACCATTATTACTCAGGCTTCAGTAGGAAAGCCTGAGTCACAAAATGCAAGCTGTTTAGTCTCCAAAAGGGGGGTCATGCTCCCAGGCGTTCCAAGCGTAAACCACAGAAACTACATGTACATATGTAGGGATGAGAGTGCAAAAGCTTGTGTTATGTACTCTCTCCTCATGAATGCTGTGTTTTGTGAAGAAAGCCTTAGAGTGTCTAGTTGAGAGCTAACTGTAAACAGGTTAACGAAAGTGTACAACTGTAGATCTCTCTGGTTTATTTGTTGCCAAAAGAGTGAGATTTTCAACTGTCAATTGTAAAGATGAAGGCAAACTAGGGGAGTCTGGGGGCATGCACCCCTTTACATTTATACATTTGAAGTGTCTAAGAAATACTCTTCTTGTGGAAATGAGACCCTAGAAACTAGTGAGCCCCCACTGACCAGTGTAATGCTGGCTCTGAAAGAGAATGTTGGACTGTCTTTCAAGATCTTTCAACTTTTGGAAAGTGATTGAAGTGGGTATAAAAGAATTTAACCAGAGTGAATTATTTCTAGAAAGAGGCCATCTAAGTAATTTCTTAACTTTAATAGCAATTTTCTACTGTACCTCAAAAAGAACTGTTTATTATATATTAAAAAAAAGCTTGAAATGTGTGAGAAATAATTGTTTCAGCATGAGAGTGTAAGAAATTGCATATATTTGTATGAGTCCTGCACTCGCTGCATGAGTGTGCAGAGCTCTAGGAGTTCTGAACAGTTCTGCACTTTGACAAGTAAATGTACATGTAACCATAACAAACTGCTGGGTATGTGCAAAGCAACCATTCACAGCTATGTTTCGGTGAAAAGGTGAGGTAACATGCAGGAGTTCTTTGTGAAGCATGATACATGTATATTGAATCCAAAAAATGGAAGAAAAAATTAATACTCGCCTTTTTCTCTAATCCTTGTAATTCGTTCTTTGTCTTTTCCTCTTTTTCTTTGTCCTTTGCTAAATCTGTATCTTTAAGTTTTTCTCTTGCTTGCTCAAGCTTTCTTTTATTCCTAGAAATGGAAAGGATTAAAATGATTTCTACAGAATATTCAAGCAATAGTAGCAAAAATTAAGTTACTAAAGAACCCTCTTAGCATGGTACTATTCTGAATACAGTTAAGAAGAACTAATCGAAACTTAAGCTCTCAAGCTGACCCCGCGAGGTAAAATTGAACTTGAAGTTATCCATACTTCAATTAAAACAGACACTTCATGTCAGTTCAAAACACAATAACACACGCTTTAAGCATTCTTGTGAGGTTTGACATTAACTTTCTCAAGAATGCTTGAGAATTTAATCAAGGGGTCACTTGGAAAAATGAACCAAACTTAGTTATTTGAAATAGTATTACAAAAATTACCGTGATATGAGTAGATTTTTAGTAAATAATTTTTGCACTTATTGCTCGAACTTTGAGCGGAATCCATCTTGAACATTAAATTTCAAGATTAGTTGATTCTCTTTCTTTTATCATTTCTCCTGTATATATACACATAGTATTATTTATAAGGTAGGTACATGTATATATAAAACTAACAGTCTTGCTGCAACAAAAAACAGTGATACAGTTTACAAATTCTTGAGTATCTTCTTAAGTCAGGCCCAATTCCTTTCAAATGTCTGCTTACGGGAGCCTTAAAACAAAGGAAAAGTCTAGATCGTACGGCCTCCAAGTGTCCACCGCCACTTACAAGAATGTCTGCTACCAGCAATGAGTAAATTATACAGAGTTTGTATGAGAGTTCAAAAGGGGTTTTGTGAAGGTGGTAGTTAGTAGAGCTGTCTGCTTACGAGAGTGTCCAGTGTTTCAGTCAGAAAATTTTTCTTGAGGACCAAAGTGGCCCCTGAAGACCTTTTTTAGGGGCCTTTTTTTTTAGGAAAGGGGCCAATAAATTAAAAGCTACAGAAGGAAAAATGCGTCAGGGTACCAAGGAAAATAAAGCAGTATATTAGGATCTGGGATAAAATTTAATAGTAACTGCTTTTTGAAGTGTTTCTACTCAATAAATTTCTTTTGAATCAGATACTAGTATGATCCGTGCATTACAAGAGAACAGTCCTTAGGCATACATGACATAGTCAATGATCAAGGGTTTGCAATGCATTATAGGGTGATTTCAAACTTGGAAGTTTTCCCATGTGAGATAATCAATACAGCAGAGCAAAAAGATGGATTGACTTCTTTTCTTATGTTGAATGTTTTAGAAGCAAAGATCTTTAAATATGATTGTCTAGAAGGACATAATGTGAGACAAAATAACTGGATTGACCGTCAACACAGAGAAATTTAGTTGCCATTATGGTGACTAAACCAGAATTTTTGCCGAATTTTGGTCGCCAAGGATGAAATGTTAGTTACATTGGTGACCGTATCGGGCGCAATTTCGAGCCCTGGGATGGCTTTTAAAATACTACGTCTGGTTAAGCCAGTAATCTTGTTAAAGGAAAGGGCCAAATTGGTCCTTTCTTCGTTTTTCTGGGGGCCATCTCTGATTGCAACGCGGGTTTCCCGCAATGGCACGCTCTGGCTGAAACACTGAGTGTCTGTTAAGAGAGCTTCCACTGTACTTGCCTTTATTGGATCTCAGTAATCAAGTAACTGTTTAAATTAATATAAAAGTTAAAATGCATTTTGGCATAATGCTGTATGCAGCTGAATAGAACTGCTAATTTGCAGTTTATGTTAAAGGCTTACTCTTCAATTTTTGCTTCAAGTGTCTCCCTCTCTTTCTTTGCTTCCTCCATTCTCTCAACCCTTGCCTGGTGTCGCCATCTAAAAAGGCTGGGTGTGTCAATATTAGGGTGGGTGTCATCTTCATCATCACTTATCTATAAAAAAAACTGTCAATCATTCAGTCTCAAGCTTAAAAATATTTAATCTCCTTACTGACTTTGCTACATTTGTTTCAATCCCAAGGGGAGGGGGGGTGGGGTTCACTCAGTTTTTCAGTTTTTTTTTAGTTTTCAGTTTTTTGTTATTATTGCACACTATTTACAGAAAAACAACTTAACATAAAATGGTTTACAATGATATAGGAAAAATAAATACAGATAGAAATTAACTAGAAGAAACAATATTTAATAATTGTATACAGTGACCAAAGTAGGCAATGAGCTTTTGAGTTGGTCACTGTCATGCAGATATAAGTTGTGTTGGCCGCACGCTAAGTTAATTTAAATTAATATTTACATTAAAGACAATATTATTATCAAAGACAATATTATTATCGTAACTCCAAAATAAAAAGGACGTGTGTTCGTCGGGAATTTTGAAAAGAACCCCTACAAGGTACCAGTTTTGTGAATGTGGCTTGAAATGTTTTTCACTCCTAACAGGTACCAATTCTAAAGCAACACATTATCTACTGTCATTTTTCTTTTCGGCTAATACTCTAAAAGGTACCGCAAAAAAAATCCTGCTGTGGACCTTTTGAGACTGAACACACTTAAGAGGTACCAGAACTGCGTTTTTAACCCCTAAAAGGTAGCACGAGTTCCCTTCTTAGGGTTTCAATGTTTACTGCAATTTAGGTCTGAGAATTTGTCGGTAACTATCTCCTGCTGGACGATTTCCTTTATGCTCACTAACTCAAACTGTCTGCCTGAAAATATTTTGATATCATGAAACAACTCAGCTGTTGATCACTCCTCAGAATTCTTGAGAATTAAAAGCCTAAATAAAAATAGTCAGTATTAAATATGATTGATTATATGACTACAATGGGTGACAAAAGTGTTGAGACACTTGGCAGTAAACTTCCATTTTTCGAGATTTTCAAACAATGTTGATTTTTCTATTTCTTAGACTGCACAGACCACAGCACTTACACAACATTGAATTGGAGGGCCTGAGGTATCAGAGAATTAACGCTAGATGCAGATAAAATAGAATACGTGCTCAAATATCGAAAAGCATCATTTTCTAAAAGTGTCTCAACTACTTTTGTCGCCCATTGTAGCTCCACTAAGAGTAAAAGTGAAAAACATCCTGTCCTGCCATTACCAACCGAGCCAACAAGATGGGTCTCTCTGACCCACTCAGAAGCACCTACCTTGTCTGGCAAGAAAAATGGTATTTCTCTACCATATAAATAAAACTAAATCATTTATAGACCAAGATTGTTCAGTCAAGATGGCTCACTATTGGCCTGACTTTATTTTTCACGTGATAATGATCTTGATTGGCTCTTGCCTGAGAAACATGCAAAAAATATTCAGGCTGATATCCAGCCATCTTGACTGCATGCTTAGTCATAAGTACATATTTCAGTAAAAGTTTCAAGGCATTTTCTTTGCCTTATATTCTTGATTATCCCTTCTTTTTTTTCTTTTTGCAAGGACTTATTAGGTTTTATAAAGCTTTAAAAAGTAAAATCTGCAAACTAAGAATTGACTAGATTATTTTAAAAATCACACTACTGATTTCTACCAATCTGCTCTTTAATACTATTAGTGCTACTGGCAGTCATTATGACATGAAATTTCTCCCTAATAATGCACTTCCTTATAAGCTCACATTCTCAAGAGTAGTCACCTTGTAAAATCACTAATCTAGATTTTGTCGCATAAAACTGTAATAAAACGCCAGTGGTACGCTCTGGGCAAATAACTTTCTGAGGAAAAGATTAAGCTTTTCTAAGCTTATGTTTGAGGATACCACTTGTTGTTATACATGTATCGGCGAAATCTAATCGTTCAAGTTGTTTATGGGTCACAACAACAAATGCAGGTACACTGAAAGTAGTAGTGTCTACGCAAAACATTGACAACACAGATACCTACCTCAATATGGTCCCATTTACTGTAATCCACCATATTTTCGACTGGATATAGAGAATTTGACAGGGAAGAAATGCACACAATCTTTACAAAATATGGCGAGAACCTTTGACGAAGTGAACCGAAAGAGTCTGGTGCGTAGATAATTTTTTTGGAGCGCGGCATCTAAGCCAGATAGAACCGCAATCGTGCAGAGTCTCTTCGTCAGATTGATGAGCGTACGTATTATATTATCGATTTTAAAAAAAGAAATGCAGTAGTGCTTCGTTGATTTCCGGGATCAGTAAATTTTCTATGGGCAGTCCAATTGAGTATCCCTGTGTTTCGGGTAGCCCTGTGCCCAAATCCCTAGTTATATGGTTACCCCGCGTGTCCAGGGAAGGGATGCCCAAAACACAGACAGCGTCAAATACAGCATACTGGGGCTAGTAACAATTTTGCTCTAAAACCCTTTATCCTCTCAGGAAGTGCTGTTAAATCGATTTTATACACAACATTAGTTCCCGTAGAATAATCAGAATCAGCTGATTTCATAAAAACTATTTCCCCGCTCAATGCTTTGATCGCGATGACAATTTGATCGCGATCAGATTATCAATTCTCTCACTAACCCAGAAAGAAACGGTCTGCGACTTACATAGAGTAAAACCGTTCCTGGAAAAATGTGAAACGACATGGTCAGGAAAAGTGCGACAATGAACATATAACGCCATGAAGACAGAGTTTAAGGAAAAATCACAGATTTTTGTCATAAATAAGGTGAGGACTTTGGGAAGCGGGCCGCACACCCCCACCCAATCTTTCTGGGAGTACCGCCCGGGCGGAAGCTTGGCGACACTGTTATTAAGAATTAAAGTTGTCCCTGTTACATAGTTGCATTGCAGTCTATATTTTCTCCATAACAATTATAAGCTTCAGTTAAAAATATCACTACAAACTGTACTACAAAATAAAGTTTTTCCCTTAAACTCTCTTTAAGCAACAACAACAAAAACTAGTTTTATTTGCATTACCATAAATACATACAGTGTTGCAAGGCTTTCAAAAGCATTTGTAAACTAAAACTAAAACAGCAATGCTTAGCAATTGCAATAGAGGATGATCTAGATCATCTTGCTTTTAGTTGTCGATATAGGCTCGATTTTCGCCGCTCTCTCTGGTCCGACCGCTTTCCTCCCAGAGAAGGTTGAGCGCGGGCTCATTTCCCGAAATCTCTGCTGGTAATCGAGCTAATTTTTGATGCCGGTGTCGTAAATTTATTTGCCATATACGTACAAGCCAAAATGGACTTAGTTTCCCTGATTATTGAGACATGTTTAAGGACAATTCCTGAAATTCCTTGAGGATTATTTCGGGGTCGACGAAAAGAAAAATAGGGATAGCTTCGGGGGCGACCAAGGACCATTTCAGGGTTGGCGTCACTTCGGGGTCGGGATTATTTCGGGGACTGTACAGATATCCATATCGGCTGACTGTATCACTAGACTCACTAAAGATTTAGGGATGGGGGTACCCAAAACTCGGGGACACCCATTCAGTCACGTACTATAAAAACCCGGATACATTAAGGTGGTATGGTACCCTCAAATGGACCAAAAAGTTTGTTTAAATATGGTGAAGAAAGATCAATTGGGTGCTATTGCACTCAAGAAGAGAAATTAAATTTCTAGAGTTTTACTCAAAATGGTTGCTATGGAAACCAGCGACAGCCTTTTGAGGTAGTGTTTTATAGTATTGACGCCAACACTTCCTGCTCTTTTACAAAACAAGATTTGACTATCAAATAAGCATATCATGTAAGTTTCTGTTTTGTTCCGTGCAATGAACCTAAGTTTGGACAGTTAACTCTTATTTTCAGTGCTTTTTACAGCTTTATTTGGAAATAACCTCATTTTTTTACCACACCCAGTGGACAAATCATCTCATGCCACGTGACAGACCTTAAAATGTTACGATTTTTTTGGTTTATGACATCACGACACTATTGGTCTTTGATCAGCCCAAGTGTCGGGATTTCTACTTAAAAACCTTGCAAAGTAGAAATGTTGGCGCGAAGTCAGTCGGTCCAAAAGTAAACTTTTGAGAAAAGTACACTTTAAGTTTCTTACACGAAGTATTAAGCGTTTAACGAGCCACAAATAGCGGGGGTGGGGGTGCAGATTGGGTCTCGGGGGAGGGGGTGCAATGGTTGTTCTATTTTGTAAAAAGTTACCGCAGTTGTGGGAAATATTCCTTTTCATAAGGGAAATGAATGAGCCTGTGGTGGCAATTTGAGGCAAAGCTTTTCACAAATAATTATACCAATCGAGTTGTGCATGTCTTAAAAGTTTTTTTCTAAATAGTTTCGTTCATATAAGTTAAAAATAATCTATATTTTTGGTCACGTTCTTATAGTAAACGGTCGTTGCTATGGCCGTTGTTACGTGAAAAAACTTATACCACTGTGTACTTTCCTTAAATTTCACACTCATCTGGAAAGAAATTCGGCAAGATCGTTTCAAAATGTTTTTGACAAGTCCTCAAGGGTCTTAAGTCTTGTATTTCCAAGAAATTGAATTTTTCATGAACATCGCCATATTTTAGGGTATCATACCCCCATAAGGTGTGGGGAGAAGAGGGAAGACCTGGGTTTTAGTATGCTGCACGAGAAGACCGGGCGAATATAAATAATTCAATTACTATTTTCACAATAACTGTCTAATTTCTCGCGCGCTGATTGGCTCATTTTTATCATCAATAAGAGCCTGACGGACGGATAAAACTTTATTTTATGCAAGCTTTCAAGTTCAAGTTTCAGCTGTCAAACTGTCAACTTTTCAACCAATAAGATTTTATGGACTTTTTAAAGTAGTCAATCTTGCGGCTCGTGGTTCCACAGCCACTTTGACAATGTTATGACCCAATTTATCATCAATAAGAGGACAGGCGCATAAAAAAAACTGACGTCAATTTGTTAAATAGAACTTTTTTTTGCGGTTTTTGTTTTTAGGCAATATTATTACTTCAAACGACCATTTCAAACCTTATACACTATTTTTGTGCGAGGTAACAGCTGAAATGGTGCGCTAGACCATATTTTGTTGGGAGGCTCTAATATTTTGGCAGAAATCACTGGGTAGCCCATTCGGGTCCATATTCACCGGAATAGGGACCGGTGCATAACACGTGCACCGCAATATTCTGAAGTACTCGAGGACGCCTGACTCGAAAAACACCTGCAATATCCTAATTGAATCTGGCTTACTTTCCCGAATTCAACTTGAATATGACAAGTCAGCATTCTTGAACATTATTGAACACGCCAGGTGTTCGTCACTTGTTGCGTGCACACATGATTAAACACTCTCGAATACTCCAGGTGTACGTCACATATGACGTGCGCCTTGAATACCTGAGGATTCTAAGGTGTCACTTTAGGGGATTCGAGGCTAGAATACTCCACGATATATTCTCTTTATTTAGCCCAGTTTACATTACAACTTATCACGGAAGGAAAACCTTTGCTTTTTTCCACACTTCACGGTTGTTTCAATGCGGTTTAAAATCATTTCAGTCATCATTTTCAATTTGTGGTACATTTTAATTTCCTTTTTAATACTGTTCGTCGCGACCATTTTAGCGAAATCTGAGCATGTGTTCACTAGTTTTGTTTGTCCAGCTAAAACATGTTTACATTGCAAATTATAAACTTTTACTCTGATTGCATCCGACCTCTATGTACATAGTTCACCCTAAAGCCAAAACAATACCGTTTCTTCTCTGGTCTTTCTGAAGACATGGGGCAGGGAAAAAACGTACATCAGTGGACTTGTGAAGATGTGGGCTTGTGGCTTGAAGGAAACTGTTTCGATGACTATGTGAATCTGTTCAGTAATGAACATAGGATCGACGGAAAAGCGCTTCTTGTCCTCAACGAAGATGACTTGAGAAATCCTCCGCTTAAGTTAAAGATCCTTGGCGATATAAAGCGATTATGGCTTGCGATAAGTTCTCTTCAGCAAAGAAACAACCGGCTGACTTCCTTAGTACTGCCCACTGGATCCAATGGATACGTTAAGCGAAACAAGATTGATCAGGTTGATAGCCTGGGCAGGTTTATGGTTAGTTCAGGTGAACGGTGGCCTCGGGATTTC
Source organism: Orbicella faveolata (assembly GCF_042242905.1). Taxonomy (NCBI): domain Eukaryota; kingdom Metazoa; phylum Cnidaria; class Anthozoa; order Scleractinia; family Merulinidae; genus Orbicella; species Orbicella faveolata. The sequence continues at coordinate 27,488,038 of NW_028301536.1, read as the reverse complement.
GAAGATCCTGATAACGAAGGAACGGACTGCATTCATCCCTTTTCGAACATTTCGGAAACAGGGAAAATGTTCATTAGTTTGTTGTACGTGTCTTCAGCGTTTTTTGTTTCTTCGTTTGTCGCGGTTTTCGTAGTTCACGATCGTGTTCCAGATATGAAGAAATATCCCCCTCTGCCTGACATTGTCTTAGACAACTTACCTGTTATCCCATGGGCCTTTAAACTGTGCGAAGGCACGGTGCTTATTTTGACTGCCTTTTTATCGGTCGTCTTGTTCTTCCACAAACACAGAGTTATTATTGCACGGCGAGTGGCTGCTATGTATGGGACACTTTTTCTTCTTCGCTGTTTTACAATGTTCGTCACATCACTTAGTGTTCCTGGAATTCATTTGCAATTGGAATGCTCAGCCGGAAAGGTAAGAAGAGGAAATAGATTTATGTTTAGCATCTTAAAAACCCATTCAGTTATGAAAATGAAACTTTTTTTTTAAATCTAAGGTTACATCTAAGCAAACCTTAATCTTATTTATTTCAGATAGCACCAGATACGTGTTTAGTAACGAGTTCTCCAGCAAAATGTTCGAGGCGGATGCACTAAGCTCTAAGTACTAACATGTAAATTAGGTATTAAACAAGTAATTAACAAATAAATAAATAAATAAATAAAAATAAAACAAATTGATTAATTAATCGTGCGGCGAGAAAGGAGATAGGGGTGAGTGATATAAGTACTTGTGCGCACTTGTCGTGCCTACGTTGCTTCTTCACATTACAAAGGTATATATATTTGCTTCAGAAAACTCCTTGCTTTCCTTGTAGTACTGTTCTTTCTAAAACAAAGCAATTTGTTCCTAGCGCACGCGGAGAGGATTAGTCCACGTTACTAAAAAAAAAGTAAATTCTGCTCATCAGAAGGGAAACAAATTTCCTGGGAAAAAAAGGGGAAAACGTCACGCACTACGGCTACTTGTGGCACTGATCGGCTCAGGAAAGTTTCAGATATTCAAGTAGCGTGGACTTCGATGGCAGGGAAGCCTTTATGTTGGGGAGAGGCGGAGGCGGAGTGTTCGGCAGGTCCAATAGACCGATGAGGAGATCCGACTTTTCAACATCTGTTTGGCCTCCCTTAGGACGGCAGATTCGGCTTTACCAGTGGCTCTAACGTGATACAGTACGTCGACCGCATGATCAACTTGAAGTCATAGGCCTTGGCAAAGTTCAGAACTCTTGAGAGGTATACTGGGGCCCATTGTCTGACATAAAGTTTATCCGGCACACCATAGCGGGCAAAGTGTGCTTTTTTTTACTGAGACTTGTAGCAGTCATGTCTTCGTTCAACAGATTCACCTCAAACCAGTCACTGTAGTGGAGTAATCTACCACAACAGCATATCATTGAGCCCTCCTTGGTTGAATAAGTCCTGCCAAATGAATTCAAGAGACAACATCGGTTCTCTCGCGAGCGACGAACAATCACGCTCGCACACAATGAACATTTGACACTCTCTTGTGGAATTGCAGCTTGCATTTTAGGCCAATATATTATCTTTTGAGCACTAAGAATCATACTTTTACTGCCTGTGTGGCCAGGTTAGAGTTTTTCAGCTTAGAAGACTGAAGCTGCGCGGGGGAACGGTGACTTTATGTGAGTTGGACAGTACATCAAGGTATACCGTTAGCTCATCCCGCAATGGATAGTAATGGCGTAGTGGTGTGCGAACCTGATCCGTGAGCCACAAACTCACACAGAACTGACAGAGAAGAATCCACTTTGTTCCCAGCTTTTATTTCTTCCAATGCGCTCGGATACATGTTAGGGAAGTGTAGTTCCAGGGTCTCTCCCTCCAGCTCTAGTTTACTAATAAAATCAATAACCTAAATTAACTATTTTGAGCGGTCAGTGAGAAAAGCTCAATCAATGCAACTTTTACTTGAGGATACCACTTGTTGTATGGAGTGAAATGTAATCGTTAAAGTTGTCCTGGGTCACAACAATAAAAGCAGGTACACGGAAAGTAGACGTGTCTACCTAAAACATTGATAACTCAAATACCTGCTTCAATATGGTCCCATTTACTGTTTACTGAACTCCCACCGTATTTTTGATTGCTATAACCGAAAGAGGCTGGTACCCAATTTTTATTTTCTTTGACGTGGAGAGTGCGTGGCAGCTAAGCCAGATAGAACACATGATCGCGCAATGAGAACAGCTGAGAAAAATATGGGGCAGGGAAAAGACGTGTATCAGTGGACTTGTAAGGATGTGGGCTTGTGGCTTAAAGGAAACGGTTTTGATGACTATGTGGATCTGTTCAGTAGTGATCATAAGGTCGACGGAAAAGCGCTTCTTGTCCTCAACGAAGATGACTTGAGAAATCCTCCGCTAGAGTTGAACATTCTTGGCGATATAAAGCGCCTATGGCTTGCGATAAGTACTCTTCAGCAAAGAAACAACCGGCTGACTTCCTTAGCATTGCCCACTGGATCCAATGGATACGTTAAACGAAACAAGGTTGATCAGGTTGATAGCTTGGGCAGGTTTAGGACTAGTTCAAGTGAACGGCGGCCTCGGGATTTCGAAGATTCTGATGACGAGAGAAACGATTACGTTCATCCCCTTTCGAACATTTCGGAAACAGGGAGAACCCTGATTAGTTTGGTGTACGCGTTTTCAGTATTTTTTGTTACGTCGTTCATCATGGTGTTCGTTCACGACCGTGTTCCAGATATGAAGAAGTATCCACCTCTGCCCGATATTGTCTTAGACAATGTTCCTCTTATCCCATGGGCCTTTAAAATGTGCGAGGTTACGGCGCTTATTTTAGCTGCCGTTTTATCCACGGTCGTGTTCTTACACAAGCACAGAGTAATTATTTTACGGCGAATGGCCGCTTTGTGTGGTACAGTGTTTCTACTTCGCTGTGTTACAATGTTCGTCACTTCACTCAGTGTTCCTGGAATTCATTTGGAATGCTCGGGAAAGGTGAGACGACGGAAGAGATTTCTGCTCAACATCTGAAGGACTTATTGAGTTATGAAAATGAAACGTTTTTCAAAGCTAAGCTTACATTTCTTATGAAGCATAAGTTTATTTGCTGGATAGTACTAGATAGAATTAACGCTGTTGTCCAGGTGGAAGGACTTTTTTTTATGTCGAAGACAAGTTATTTACATAATTATATGTCGATTGTTTAAATTAAATTGTGGCGGTATTGTGTTTTTGCTACACATTAATCATTAATAGTAGTAATGTAGTTAGGATTTGAATATTTGTAATTGAAGATAACTTAAAATAGTTTTGTAATCTTGCCATCTTATTCCCACAAAGTGCATTTTGCAAAAATTTCTGAGGTGAATTGATAGACCAAGATTTTTGTGAAAGAAATAATCAGAGCATCAAAGCACAAGCATGACCATAGGCTCAGGCAACATATGCAGATGCAGTAAGATATACACTTAGTTACTGGTCCGAGGGAAATAGTTGGTTTATTCTCTCCAAGAATCTCAATGTTTCCCTTGACTTTGTCATGGGAAACTTCAATATTCCTGGGAAAGCAAAACTAACTGTTTCCCTAGGGACCAGTAATTTAGTGTTTTGCTGTATGGCTGGAGTTAAGGGTAAAGTAATAAGGCAAGTTAGCGGGAGAGCAGACAACAATGATTGCTTAAATGTCCCTGGCAGGGCATTTCTATCTTCTTTTTTTGGTAGTTATCTCTTAATTTAGATTTACTGTAGTTACGTGACCATAAATCAACAAATAAAAGTGTGTGTTATTTTCAAGTTATCTCCAGCTACATAACAAGGTCAGTTATCATTTCACAGGTGTTTATTCAGGTGTTATAAGTGCCTAAAATATGGAATAATAAGTCAGCTGTTATTTCTCTTCTCTAGTTGTATGGTGACACCTGGACAAAGATAAGCAGAGCATTTGAGATCTTCTTTGGATTTGGCCTGTCTGTGAATGGCGTGCGAACCTGTGGTGACTACATGTTTAGTGGCCATACAGTCTCCATCACCCTGTTAAATTTCTTTGTCACTGAATGTAAGTAAATTTTTACAACAGTGTTTCTTCAGGTACCTGTTCAGTACCATGTTTTTTTTTTGTTTTTTTTTGTGGAGGTACGCTGGCCTCACATTTAGTGCACTCAACTCCAGATTGAGCAGTCTGGGATCAAACCCTGGCCAGGGACATTTTGTTGTGTTCTTGGGCGAGACACTTTATTCTCACAGTGCCTCTCTCCACCCAGGTGTGTAAATGCTTACCAGCGAATTTAATACTGGGGGTAACCCTGTGATGGACTAGCATCACATCTAAGTGGGGATAGGAATACTCCTAATGGCTTCCTACTACAGAAAAACAGAGATAAGTGCCAGCCTGATGGACCACTTGGCTTGTATCCAGACTTTACTTTTGCCTATAGGTACCTGCTTTGGAGGGTTGGCTGAAGTGATTGTGTGTGATTGAAAAAGTGATGTATTGAACACATTGTTCTGTAGTGTGACCTATGTAACAACATCAGAGACACTCTGGCTTTACTGATATAGTCATGTGGATAATTGCCAACACATTTTGAGCCAGATGGTCTCTTTTCACAGACACACCTTCTTATATGTACTACCTACACACTTGCTGCTGGGTCCTGAACATTTTTGGAATCTTCTTCATTCTGGCTGCGCATGAACACTACTCCATTGATGTGGTAATTGCTTTCTACATTTCTTCCCGTCTGTTCCTTTATTACCACACCCTAGCTAACACCCGAGCACTGAAGCAGATTGACAGCAAGAGGACACGTGTGTGGTTTCCATTGTTTTGGTTTTTTGAAGAAAAGGTTTCTGGCAAGGTGCCAAATGAATATGAATGGCCTCTTAAATGGCCAAGCTTTCTTTGCCAGAAATCTAAGTCTCAATCAATTCCCTCAGAGCCCTGCTGTTTTAAAAGAGACTAACTTTAAGCTACAGCTAGCCAGGGCTACAACTCTGATAAACACTGTTTCAGGACACTGGCAAAATTGATGCTTATACATGTAATATATAATTTATTGTGATAAAGATAAATCAGCATATTGGGAGAATGGTTGAGAATTTTGGGATGATGTAGACTACAGAAATTTTTTGTACTGCTTGAACGATGTTTATTAGAATATTGTAAGTGCCCTTTTTATCTTCAATGAATTGACCTCTACATATGGTAGTACTGTATCTTGCAGATTTTGTGATACATGAACATTATGCACTGAAATCTGCACTTGTTGAAAGAGACAATGTTTTGCTAGATTGGAACTGATTTATTTCAAATGAAATTTTCAACTCTTTGATTAAGTTAGGCCATCACACTTTTTTATGTACACTTCATTATTGTTTTGAAGCAAATGATAGTTTTGGCTTAATATTCTAACATATTCCAAGGATTAATATTCTTAATCATGACTGATACTTTAGCTTTGTCTGAATGTAACATTTATTCTTACAAGTAGCATATGAAGTGTTTTCAGTGAAGTGCTTTAAGGAGTCTAACATGTGTGTAAGTCTTAGGGTGAGCAAAACCGCACTAGTCATCCATGACTCACAGCCTTGGTTTGGCAATCATATGAGTCCATTTGACCGATCTAGTAACAGGAACCAAAAACAACAAATGCAAATTCCTTTTATTTTGCATGCATGAAAATCTTGAAATGTTTAGTGTGATTTTTGTGTAAGATCAGACCACAACATCTCTTCAAAGAAACAAATTCTAATTCTTGAATAAATAGAAACAATAGTAAACTAAACTTGCAATAAAGTACATTGTAGACTTTTTTTTTCATGGATTTTTGTCATAAATAAGGGGCAGATTTACTTATTTATCAAACATTATATTATAATTTATTGGGCAGATAATTTATCATTGATCACAGAAAGATTTGTATTTACACTTATACTTATCACAAAATGTATTGGTACACTAGTAATAATAATAATAATAATAATAATAATAATAATAATAATAATAATAATAATGATAATAAAATTGGACTGTTGCCATAGAAAAAGGTAACACTTGATACCTGCTATGTAAATACATGTATTGCTCCAGAAAATACCCATACTTCCCTCACAGGTCCTCACAGGGGGGACTTTTGGTGTGAACCCCTCACCCCTCTGGAAATTCCAGTTCAATCTCATGCTTTTCTTTAAAAGCCCTGCTAGACCTCCTCTGCTGCAGAATTTCCTATGACTCTTAGTTAGGTGTATGGATATTTTCTGGAACAACACAATAGCCAATATCAGATCATTTTGTATCATATTTATCTTTGAATTTTTTGGAATTTAGTTGAAATAATACTCCCGGGAGTTATGCTTGTGTGATCGATTTTGAAAGAAAGTGAAAAGTACCTAAGAAAAGCTTTTGTTACAGACGAAGGTGTGGGTTTCTGTTACGACATCTTACTTAAGCAGAAATAGTAGCAAAATGATTTTGTCAATGAAATTTTTACCCAGCTATTTTTGTGGCAGTAGAATGATATAGAGGCTACATTGCAAATTATTGAAAATTTACGGTTTTGCAGGAAATTATAGTATTTATAATATGTACTAATATATTTTATAAAGATCAATCAGTATTGTATGGTGAAGTAAATTATTAATTGCTATCTCACGTCTAGTTCCCAAGCCGTTGTCAAACGCTTATTGAAGTCAAAGGCATGCGGTGAAAAATAAAAGAGAAACGACAAGGAAAAAGTGCGCTGATCCTTATGCTTGCTTTTTCTTATGGTTATGCTTGCGACGCTTATCAAACTAACTGAAGTTCGTCTGCCTCATTCAGGATTTACAGTTAAGTTCTGAATTTTTTGGTCCGGACGGCAATCTGCAAACCAATTTTCCAAACCTTGAAAAAAGTATGGACAGTGAAGGTAATGTCTGAAAAGGAGACGTGGAATTATTTGCAATATGCGAAAAGTACTGAATTGCTAATGTGAAATACACACTCAGCTAACTGAATTTCATGTCAGCTTAAATTTCGTCTTAGACCAAATCTCGAGACCCCACCCCGTATAGTTACGATGGTATGTTAATGCTCGCAGTGCATCATGGTTACAACTCGTAAGTCAGTAAAAACTACTAAAAGTTAAAAAAAACACCTCTGTCTAGAAAATGAAAATAATAGTCCCGGGGGTGGACTCCCATATGAAAAGGATAATCGTCGGAAAATTTGAATACATTAAACCCCTAAAGGAGACCAATCTGGGTGTGGCTCAAGCTGTTTTTTTTTTTTTTTTTTTTGACCTCTACCTGTAATATAACGGAATAGGGCACGGTTACCAGTCGCTGTTCAGGAAAGGAGCTCGCGCTAGTAGACCGGACTCCAGAGACCGGCAGAAATCGAGCCTAAAAACAGAGCCTAAAAGATACTTAAACAGCTAAGTATCCGAGACTATATCCGTACGGCCAGGAAAGCTTTTTTTAATTCAAAAAGGCAGAGCAATTCATCCCTATGGTCTTAACATCCGCCAAGAAACACATTCAGTAATTTCCTGTTATTACGTCATTTCATTATTTTATTTCACCTTGTCTTTATTTTAAACTGTCAATGAGTTTAGTTTTACTTATTTCCGGTATTACGCTAACAAACCACAAAAACACCCCTTCCAATGTCAAATTCTCATTGTAACTGAAGAAGGCTGGTTTGGCCAGCGGAAATATAGTATATCTTTAAAAAAAAATCATGCTACGTTGTATTGGTCTTTGCTTTTGTATTGTTCAAAAAATAGTGGCGTCTCGTCATAAACACCCTTAGTGAGACGACAATCCTTGATTTATACCCCTAAGCGAGACAACGAGCATCCCCGACCTTTCCATATCGGAATTTCCCCTTACCCCCGGGAGTATGGAAAATACCAAAATGTGCACGAACTCTTTGAATCAAAAATGCGTTGTGGTTTTCATGTATTCCCGTCGATAAAAAAAACAGAGTCCTTGAAGGTCCCACCGAGATTTGAACTCGGATCGCTGGATTCAAAGTCAAGAGTGCTAACCATTACACCATGGGACTTTGCACAATGTAAGAGTAAAATACGTAAACTAGAACAGTGTCATAAGGCGATTGCAACTAGAACTATGTAGCCAACTGTACGTTATATTGGGAAATTACTCTCCGACCTCTCGCAAAAACGACCACGTACAAGGATAATTAACATTTTGTCAGATTGCCATGAGTCAGGAGCCCTGCATGAGTTTATAGACGACAAACCCTTTATTCGGCTAGGAAAATTTTTCTCCGGACATGATATTTTTTTCCCGTGTAACAATTTTTTTTATTTTTTTTCGGCTCACCGAATTTTTCTCATCATTTTTTTTCTTCGTACAAGTATGCTTGTCAAAATCATCCGTATTCCCCTTCAAAAGTCAAATGGTCCACCCCTAACGTTCTTCTTTATGGATAACGTGGACATTTCAGTGACATCTAAACGGAGCGATAGTTTGAACAGGCGCCAAAATTGTGACGGGGCGTTCACTTCTCGAGTTGAATGAAACTTGCGAGGAAAGCTTGTGAGACGTTTTCTTTGGGTTTCCTTCCGTAATTTTCCTCGCACAGGCTCCTCTAGAGTCGTCTAAATTCTGGAAAATTGTGACAGACGACAGAAGTTTACGGAAAGATCCCAAGTAATAGCGTCGCTGAGAAATATATGCCATGTGCAAGCCAAACGAACAGGGAATGCCGGATGCAAGGGTTTTACTTGCTTGCCGTTGTTTGCGACGCCATGGCTGTCATCGATCAAGTTCATTGAAGTTTAAAAGGATAAGCCCCAAATGTGAGGTAACAAACTTTACTAAAGTGCTTAGCCTAATTTAATGTCGAAAATCTGTTTCACTTTCTGAACGTAATGATCTGGCATGGCTGGCATTGAGTTAAATTGAGTAGCATTTAAAGACAGCTTTGTCTACCAAGCCTTTGCGACCAGTTTTATAAATTGGTCGAGCATCTATGACATCTATCCATTTGCAGATCCTGCTGAGCATAAGCATACGAGCTGGGGGAGCGAGGGGGGCTGCAGCTCCCCAGCTACGCAAAATTACGTAATTTTTCGGGCAAAACGGTCATGATTCGGACAACGACACTTGAGAGAAAACATTAAAAAAAAATGCTGTTGATGTGATTTCCAAAACTCGCAAAACAAGTTTCTACTTTTTATGAAGCTCTGTGTGATTAGACGCCCCACCGGGTGTATATGTAGGCCGTTAAGTGGTTTCTTCAGTGGGTTGGTACCTGAAGTAGTACCGTGTGCGTACCGTAGAAAGTGTTACATTGTAACTGTTGCTGATCTTAAGTATCGTTGGCTAGACTACACAAGATGGAGGGTTAAAACCCTTGTTTTAATATTGAATATCACCACTGAGCGTCAGTAAACGTTTGTGTTTTTACATCCCGATGACAGAAAAACAGCTCAACAACTCAGGACTCAGTTTTCATAGTTGTTCCCTTAAAAAATAAGAAACATTAATGACAAAAAGAAAGAAAAAGAAAAAGAAAAAAGAAAAACCATTGCGTCGGCCGGGAATCGAACCCGGGTCAACTACTTGGAAGGCAGCTATGCTCACCACTATACCACCGACGCTTTCTCAAGGACTTCTTGTCGAAAATAGTAAAATCAGGCCACAGCAAATTCTCCCATGGTAAATAAGCTCTTATGTTGTTAGGCAAGACACTTTGCTCTCACATTGGGCGCTTTCCATTCAACCAAAAATACCGAATTTTTCGAAACGAGGCCAAGTGGTACGGAAATATCCTGGGAAAGGTTGCGGAAAATAAGGAAATTGCTCTATTTCTGAAAAGCGAACCATTCAACCGAAAATTCGGGAAATTTCAGGATTAAAACCAAATGGAACGGAAATTTCCAGGAAAAACTTTTCGAAAATTTGGGCATACCTCAGAAAGTTGTCCTCTTTTTCGGATTAAGTCGTAATTTTCTATTCAACCCTGTTCTTTTGGCTACGATCATGGCGAATTGGATATACCGCGCGCTAAAATGACGGCGACGCGTATTCGAAAATGGATTAATAGTTCAATTTAGAATCTTGCCACTTTTCTGTCGATAAATAATAGTTGCAGCTAAATTCGTATCCCGGTAAGAACTATGCCCCCGAGGTGTACGCATTTGGTTTGTGTAGGTTGTCTAAGAAATGTGCGAGGATATATAACGCACACGAAGCCATTGTACCACTCGTCAGGTTCGTCAAACCCTTTGTTTTGCGACGTTTTCGCTGCCGTTATGGTTTGTATAAGGTCACTGCTGTTGTGGTCTGTAAAAAGTCACCATGTCGACCTATCAGTGTTCTGCTTACTTCTATAATTGCTATTCAAACGTCGAAGTCAATGAAAAGTTCCAAGCGAACAAAAGTACTGCTTATCGTTTTCCACTCTGGTGCATTTAGCCAGAAAATTCTGTTCCATTCGCCACAGGAAATATTCTGGAAAGAATTCTCACCGGAATTTTTGGTCGAATGGAGAGCGCGCAATGCCTTTCCCCACCCAGGTATGTAAATGGTTACCAGCGAATTTAATACTGGGAAGTAACCTTGTGATGGACTAGCATCCCATCCAAGAGATTTAGAATCCCATCTCAGGATTCAGTTTTCACAGTTGATACCTCAATGAAAAATAAAGTAGCGCAGTAGCGTTAGAAATCAATCGTTCGTTTTAAGAAAACGATAGAACTAATTGATAGCAATTATTAGGAGGCTAGATCTAGGCAACATCCTAGATGGATGTAGTGGCTGCCATCATAATTTTAATTTCTCTTATAGGACTTTTCTGTATATTATTTTTAGATAGTTCTAGTTAGGTGTCCCCTATTAGCAGTGGGGATTCTCCACTGCTACATGCAATTGACGCGATAATAAAGTCATTATCATCATCATCATCATCATCATCATTATATTATTATTATTATCATTATTATTATTATTATTATTATTAAAACTGTGAGTTTTAATCATTTTTTGTAGCGCATCTGATGAAAATACATCGGAAACTGGAAAACAAAACATTCAATGATACCCACTACCAACCCAGCCTTGCATGCTCTCTTTTCACAGTTGTATTTTTTATCTGCTTTACCAGAATTACTAAAACTAATTGCGTCGGCCGGGAGTCGAACCCGGATCAACTGCTTGGAAGGCAGTTATGTTCACCACTATACCACCGACGCTTTGATAAAGGATTGTAATCTAAAAAGAAATTCGTTCAGTTATATTGAAACCTGCATTGTCAGAGCAAATGCTCACATGGTAAATCAGCTCTTATCTATAAACCTATAAACCACTTTTTATAAGACTATTTGATACAACCAACGACCACCTTGTTTCTTTCTTTATGAATTTACTGATGAGGTAAATGACATTAAATTATACCTATTAAAAGAGATCAGTGTTTGTTTCATAGTTGGAACTCACCAAGTTATCGCGACCGTTATGCCACTACATCTTTAAGGCGCAACGTAGGTCGCATTAACGAACTTGCAGGGTATTTTTCTTCGTGTTTATTTGCGAATACAGGAGCATCTGAACTGGTGATCGCACTTTGTCATACAGCTTTACAGCGAAGCTTCCAACCGTCATTTCTGTCCCGGGGAAGGGGGATACTCCCCCGAAAAACTGTGTGGTGCTGTGGAGCCCGTTTCCCGAAACCCTTGCACTATGTAGGACCAAATATTGCGATTTTCTCTACCCTATTTATGGCCTGACGAAACATTTGACACCCTATTTGAGAGCTGATATTTGAATTAGTACCGTTTTTCAGACCTGCCTTATCGTGACAAAGTAGCTTCTTCTTAAAAACATACCCACCCACCATCATCGCTTCTCATACTGGTTTCACATATTATATATCAGAGGAAAAAAAGAGTTCTTCTGAAAGACATTCGACAAAGAACTCACCCACTAAAAGACAAATAAAAATCAGAGATGACGGAAACGATGTTTAATCCGAGATAATTATAAAACAAAGAGAAATCCTGACAGGTCCCACCGAGATTTGAACTCGAATCGCTGGATTCAGAGTCCAGAGTGCTAACCATTACACCATGGGACCGTGTACATAGAAAAAACTAGACATTATAAACAAAGTAAAAGGTGTTGTAAATACTCCATATGCAAACACATGATACTCAAACCCTGTAAAGGAAATCCTTAAGAAAAGAAAAACGCCCAAAAGCCGTTATGAAAAAAATAATGCTACATGACAATAACTAATGGTATCAAAAAGCAAGAAATTTTAAACAGAGGTCATCTGCTCTTGTGACGAGCTCAGCTGTGTCATGTTCAAGACTTTCGGTAGATCAGAATAATTGTAGACAACGTAGCTAACTGGAAAAACTGAAAACGTCACTGAAAAAACTAGACACCATAAACAAAGTAAAATAGTGTTTGATTGTTCATAAACATAAAAATGTGTTGTAAATACTCTATTTGCAGACATGATACTCAAGCCCTGTACAGGTAATCCTTAAAAAAGAAATTAAAAACGCCCAAAAGCTGTAATGAAAAAAAAAAAAATGTTTCATAATAATAACAGATGGTATCAAAAAGCAAGATATTGAAAACAGAGAGGTCATCTGCTTCCGTGACGAGCTCAGCTATGTAATGTCCAAGACATTCGGTAGATCAGAATAATTGTAGACAACGTAACTATCGCGAATAAGTAGTGGTTTTTTCAGTGGATCAACTGCCAGGCTGCAGCAGCGTTGCAAATCAATCGTTCATTTTAAGATAATGATGGAACTAATTCACCGCAATTATTAAAACAATGAAGTTTAATCATTTTTTGTAGTGCATCTGATGAAAATAATTCCTCCTTGTATAGGAAACTGGAAAACAAAAAAATTCAATGATACGCACTAACAACCCAGCCTTGCTTTTATATTGTCTTTTCACAGTTGCATTTGTAATCTGCTTTACCAGAAACGCTAAAACTAATTGCGTCGCCCGGGAATCGAACCCGGGTCAACTGCTTGGAAGGCAGCTATGCTCACCACTATACCACCGACGCTTTGATGAAAGATTGTAATCTAAAAAGAGACTCATTCATTTATAAAGAAACCTGCCTTGTCAGAGCAAATGTTCGCATGGTAAATCAGCTCTTATCTGAAAACCCCATTTCATATCTGATACGACCAACGACCACCTTATTTCTTTCTTTATGAATTTACTGATGAGGTAAATGACATTAAATTATACCTATTAAAAGAGATCAGTACTTGTTTCATAGTTGGAACTCACCCAGTTATCGCGACCGTATTTCTTGGTGTTTTTTTTTGCGAATACAGGAGCATCTGAATTGGTGATCGCACCTTGTCATACAGCTTTACAGCGACGCTTCCAACCGTCATTTCTGTTCCGGGGAAGGGGGATACTCCCGGAAAAACTGGGTGGGGCTTTGCCGCCCGTTTCTCGAAGCCCTTGCACTCTTTAAGTCATAAATGGCGATTTTCGCAACCCTATTTATGACCTGACCAAAAATTAGATACCCTATTTAAGAGCTGACACTTAAATCAGTAGCCTTTAGTATTCAGGTCCGCCTTTTATGGTGAAAAAGTAGCTTCTTCTAAAAAAAGAAACATACCCAATTCAAGACTAGAGTGCAAAACCATACCCCATTTGACCAAGACTATTCGGCCAAAAAACCATACCCTTTGGGGTCAAACATACATATACAGGCCATATTAGGGAGTAACCCCCAGGATTTCTGTGACGCGAAAAATGACATTCAGGTCCAAGTGTACATTTCTCATGTAGCGTCGGTGGTATAGTGGTGAGCATAGCTGCCTTCCAAGCAGTTGACCCGGGTTCGATTCCCGGCCGACGCAAGTCCAATTTTGTAAGCTTATTTAAATAAGGACAATAATTGATTTTTGTTCTATGCTTTTCGCAATCTGGACCTTTTTAAGTAACTCTCTGGTTTCAGTCAGTAAGCAGTTTAACACGCGTTCTTCTTCACAAAGTCTCATTCACATGGACACTAGCATGGGCCTTATTTATAGTACTTATAATCAGGTAAGCAAGTTGGGTCATTTCGTTCACATTCCTTTATCGTTAGCTAATATTCCTCTCTTGGAACAGTATGCACGCGGCTAGTTGATTGAAGTTATTTCAGTGAGCTTATTTTTTTTGCATCGCTTCTCGTAGCGGTTTCACATATTACTTATTAGTATATAAATCTACTAGCGTTCTAACACGAATACCGTTCTCTGATTGGCTACCTTATTCACTATTCTGTTTTAACAAGAGATGATGATCTGTGTAGTTGGTTGTAGAGAGTGAGTAACCCATCAGTGTGCTGTTGTTAACACGATGGTGGCAACTTTTTTACGTTTTCGAAGTGTCTGTCAAGGAGAAGTAGATTCGTACTACAACAAATAAATTATTCGCTCTCGATTTCTATGCGTGGCGGATAACTAGGAATGCGCCCTCGTCAACTATCACGTGATAGAAATCGAGAGCAAGTAATCTAAAGTTAGAAAACAAGAGTTAGAGTTATCCTGCAAAACATTTCACAAAGAACTCCCACACTAAACGACAGAAATAAAAATCAAATGCAGGGGCGGATCCAGGATTTTTCTTAGGAGGGTTGCACCACTAAGGAACGGCGTAACTGAGTGGTAAGGTACACAAATTTTAACAGCGAATACGAAGAAGAAGGCTTCATCCGTGGTGGGGAGGGGGAGTGGATTGCGTACCCCTTGCACCCTCCTCTTAGATCCGCCTTGAGATGACGGAAACGAAGTTTATTCTGCTATATTCGAAAAAAAAAAAATCTTTACAAGGTCCCACCGAGATTTGAACTCGGATCGCTGGATTCAAAGTCCAGAGTGCTAACCATTACACCATGGGACCGCGTATACAGAGAGGACGGAAACACTAGAAATTATAAGCAAAGTAAAATCAGTGTTTCATTGTTCATAAACTAAAAATGTGTTGTAAATACTCCATTTGCAAACTTATGATACTTAGATCGTGCACAGGTTATTCTTAAAAAAAAACATAAGTTAAAATAACAAAAAAATTAAAGCGAAAAAAAATAACTACACAATGTATGCTGGTATCAAAAAGCATCTGAGAAACTGTAAGCAGAGAGGTCATCTGTGACGACTTCAGCTGTGCAATGTCCAAGACATTCGATAGATCATAATAATTGTAGACAACGTAACTATGGCGAATCAGTAGCAGTTTTGTTTTCTGAGTGAATCAACTGCTAAGCTACAATAGCGTTACAAATCTACTGTTTTAACTTAAGATGATAATAGAATTGATTAATAGCAAGTATTAAAATAACAAATTAAGTCTAATCATTCGTTGGGCTGCATATGATGAAAATAATCCTGTCCTTCTATCAGAAAGTGGAAAACAAAACGATAAATACA
Source organism: Orbicella faveolata (assembly GCF_042242905.1). Taxonomy (NCBI): domain Eukaryota; kingdom Metazoa; phylum Cnidaria; class Anthozoa; order Scleractinia; family Merulinidae; genus Orbicella; species Orbicella faveolata. The sequence goes on along the minus strand of NW_028301536.1, from coordinate 27,472,639 downwards.
CCCAATTGCAAAGAAAAAAAAATTTGCTGTTATCTTTTGTTTTGACAGTTGTTTTCAACGGCTCAAAGAAGTCAGCTTTTTCTGCTTTTTCATTCTTAGACAAAAAAAAATAATTGCGTCGGCCGGGAATCGAACCCGGGTCAACTGCTTGGAAGGCAGCTATGCTTACCACTATACCACCGACGCGTTGTTAGCAAATAGTGAGGAAGGCAACATCTGAGATCACAGAATGCAGGGTCCATGGGTCCCTAGCCCTGTTCACATTAAAAATGCAAAGCAGAAGAGTGAAAACAAAACACCGTTGTTTTAAACTTGGTTATGCTCATAGATAGCTTTCAGGGGATTGCTAAAAAGATGATAGGTAATAAAAAATGGCACTGATGGAATAACTAGCAACTAGCACTTCAACTGCTGGCAGACAAACGCATAGTTAAAAAAAAAACCTTGGAGACAATGACTTGAGAACACGGATTGTTATTAAACAACGTTTTTAGAGCTAGCGTTGAAATTGATTGCCTAAACCATATTTGAATTTCTGTTGGACAAGAAAGGCATTAGGAAAAATATACGAGTCAATGAAGGTCAGATTATCTGAAATAATAAAATCTGGCAACAGTTTTTTATTGAGTTAAACTTCTTAGTACGCTAGACAAAACTGTTGTAGATCGACCTTTTTCTACAGAAAATTAAAAAAAAAAAAATGAAACTATAAAATATCGAAAAGACAGAGAAAAACAAATCACATGTGACCAGGTCCCACCGAGATTTCAACTCGGATCGCTGGATTCAGAGTCCAGAGCGCTAATCATTACACCATAGGACCTTGTCCAGCTTGTGTGATTAAATTTGTTAAAAAATCTGAGATTATAATTACGTCAAGTGAGTAGTCTTTGATCTGAACTAAAAGCAGCTTCAGTAAAACGCCGGTGGATGGTCCACTTTGTCAATGCTATAGTGCAAAACGGGACCTCTATGTTACTTCAGTAAAATTTAGTTTTAGGAAAACTTCTGAGGTTTGCTAAGGTTTCGCCATAAATCTGTAGTTTATATATATAAACAAATGTAAATAATGAATAAACGCTTTTTTCCAAATTAGTCAAGGTTGAAGTGCTGTAAACGCCGATTGTGAACATTAAGGCGTTGAACTTGGTAGAAACAAGTGATGTCCAGTGTCAGCACTTTTCTCTCACTTTGCTTTTACAAAGAGCCACGCTAGTCAACTTGCCTCAGTTTCAAATAAACCAGAAACGAACACGCAAGACAGAGGGTTCTTAACAGAATACTGGTTGTAACAAAAATTATTGTCCACTGAGTTTCGCTTTAAAGAAGAGACAAGATGAGTTCAAATTATTCAGTTTAGCTTCATTGAATGATATAAATTATTATTTCCTAAAAAATGGTGCACTTTGAAATTAAATTACTTGGCAAATTTCTTCAGTTATCGTATGCAAGGTCCCATGGTGTAATGGTTAGCACTCTGGACTTTGAATCCAGCGATCCGAGTTCAAATCTCGGTGGGACCTGATGGGAATACATGTGTGATTCAAGTAGTCAGTGTACATTAATTTGGTGCCCAAAATGCTGGACGTTTTATTATTTACTTTTTATTGTTTTGAGTATCGTAACTTGACCAAAACTAAAGCAATTACTTAACAATTAGACCACTAATCCAATCTCAAACCGGAGTAAAACCAAAACTAAAACCAAAGCAATAGCCCGATTACTTTCGACCCTCACATCGATACCGCTCTGAAGTCACGGCAGTGGTGTTATTGGTACGAAGACAAACAGAAATAATATTATTTGCATCAATTTTAACAAGGCCTGTGAAAGAGTGCATGTCCACGGAGTCTTCCATATTTATGAAAACAGCATAGCAATCTTTATGTCAAGAGATGAAAAACTGTAATATTTTAGGGATACGATGTATGAGACATTTTTGTTCCTCTGACATGTGTAAAGGCCCTACGATATAATGCTCAACACTCTGAAAACTGAATCCAGCAATCCCAGTTCAAATGTCGGTGCGGTCTTGATACCAATCCTTCTAATTTATAAATCTTAGGGCTAGTTTTAGTAATCGAGCTGCGGTCAGTGCGAAAAACAGGACTGCAATCTCAATTTCTTATTTAGCACCGAAGATTCGACAAAAATGACACTGCTTAGGTAATATTTTTCAATCTAACTTTAAATAAACCACTTCTCTACCTATTTGTAGCACAAACGAGTTTCCATTTTTTTTACATTCCTTTTGCTTATGTAGCAAATGTTTTCCTTTGCGCGCCAGGAAAACCGTCAATTTTTAGAAACATTCATTTCCGCGGCAGTGTTGACTCGTTTGCGTTCCGTATGTACGGAATGTAAAGTCAAATCATAAGCTATAGCTTAACTTTCTCTCCACAGGGCTCCAAGTCTGACACAAACTTAACTACAAAGGTAAGATTAAAACCCTTATTTTAATGTTGAATATTAACTGTACCAAGTGCTATGAGCGTCAGTTAACGTTTGTTTGTTTGGAAAAAAATAAAAAATGGGATAGCATGAAAAAAGCCCTACATCTCAGGATTCAGTTTTCACAGTTGTTTCCTCAATCAGACAGAAGAGAAAAAAAATACTGTGTCTGCCGGGAATCGAACCCGGGTTAACTGCTTGGAAGGCAGCTATGCTCACCACTATACCACTGACCCTTTGATGTAGGAATGAACTGAAAAAATAATATCGATTTTCATTCAAATCTGGAAAGAGCAAATGTTCACATGGTACATCAGCTCTTATCTAAAATCCCCTTTCAATCAGACTACGGTACCTCCCTGATCCGACCAACGACCCCCTGGTTGTCTTAGTTTCTTTCGTGATGAAATTTCCATTCTCTCGCCCACCTTTCCCCCTTCCGCCCCACCTTCCCCCGCCTAAATAATACGACCTGTCGAAGAAGCGTGATAAGATACATGAGCCAAGAAAAATGAAAATCAAACAAGAATTGTAACAACAGTTAACAAAATGTATTTCATTTGCGTCAACTGGTATGCGAACAACAGGAGGAATCTATGGGAATTAAAATATCAATTCAATTATACCTATTAAAAGAGATCTGTGTTTGTTTCTTAGTTAGAACTCGCCCAGTAATCACGTCGTTAATGCCACTTACAATTTTTTTTTCTAAGGAAAACTAAAAAAACTAAAACTATGATATATCCAAAAGTAAAAAAATTATCTCATGTATCTAGGTCCCACCGAGATTTGAACTCGGATCGCTGGATTCAGAGTCCAGAGTGCTAACCATTACACCATGGGACCCTGCACAATGTGTGAAATTAAATTTGTTAAAATATCGGAATTTACGTCAAGCAAAGGCAAATCGGGACCGGGCACGCTATTTCAATAGAATGTACTTTTAAGAAAACTGCTGAGGTTCTGAGGTCTGCTGCGGTGTTCGCCATGAATTTGTAGTTTATAAATAAGCGTTAAAAAGTGAATATATTTTGTGTCAAATTATTTCAAGTTAACTGCTGTCATCGCCGTCTTAAGGTGTTGAACTTGCTACAATGTAGAAACGAGTGATGTTGAGGTGTCAGCAATTTCCTCTCACTGTGCTCTTACAAAGCGCTACCCTCTTTAATAGTCAACTTTCGTTATAAATAAATTATAAACACTGTCAGAGGTTCTTACCAAAATACTGGTTCTGATGTAAATTGTTGTTCATTGAATTTTGCTCTTTATAAGGGACAAGATAAGAACATATTCCTCAGTTTAGGCTAATTGAATGATAAAAATTATCTTTTCCTATAAAAAGGTGTACTTTCAAATTAAATTATCCGGCAAATTTCTTCAGTTATTGTGTGCAAGGTCCCATGGTGTAATGGTTAGCACTCTGGACTTTGAATCCAGCGATCCGAGTTCAAATCTCGGTGGGACCTGATGGGTATACAACTGTGATTCAAACAGTCTGTGTTCATTTTGGTGTCCCAAGCGTAGGGCTTTTTATTATTTTTATTAATACGTAGAGCCATTTTTAATTGAGTGTCGTAACTTGACCAAAAACAAACCAGTTACTTAACAATCAGATCACTAATCCAATCTCAAACCGTAGTAAAACTAAAACAAGTGTGTTAAGGAAACCTTTGTACATTTCACAGCCGTCCACTGCAAAATGACCGCGAACACGAACGATGAGTCGAACTGCTAATTTTTCTTATTTCCATTTGGAATTGAACGCTGTCATTGCATATTAAGCCTTAGCGAGGTTTTAGAGCCATAGTCATCCTGGACGAATTCAATTTTACAAGGAGTTGTCATCGGCGTCGCCGTGGTCATTGTTAAGATCCCTATATTTGCATCTCGGATGCTGGAAGGTCGATACACTTGTTTAACGTGGGGTCCGTCATCCTAAGTGGCTGCTTTTTGCTTTGCTCATGCTCTATCCCAAGACCAATCGAACGCAAATGAGAGTATCGGATAAAAACCCTGAAAACTCACATAAATTCCAGCTCTTTGCCAAGGTTATTTTTAATTCAGCGATTAAGTTGTCGAGCGTTTCGGTAAGAAGTTTTTCCCTTAAGCTGAAACAGTCTCATTTACGTTACTTCGCCGATGCAATAGGTTTTCATCTTGCCCATTACTACACGGTAATATCGTTTGCATCTTCTTCTTCAGTATAGCTTTGAATACTTAAAGGCCATCGTCATCAACAACGTCCTTCAACTTGGCGAGTTGATACTCGGGGCTTTCCCACTCCAAACCAAGTAATCATTACAGTATTTCTCTTTCCATAGCTTTCAGTTCTCGAAGATCACGCCAGTTAATTGACCTCAGATCTAAATGTTGGAGAGACAATGATGTCTGGTGGAATAACATTAAAAATTGTGATGCTTTAGGCGGCGAGGCACCGAAAGTTGTTTTTGCTCGTAGGCATTTGTAGACGGTAGACGTTCTCGACGAATTTGAAGTACTACCCTTTTCGCTGCAACACGTAATATTAAATGGCAGAGAGAACCTTAAACGAACGTCATCAATCAAGGCTTAGTCTGGCTACTGTGATTCAAGATACACAAGGCGAACGCGTATTTTACAGAACACAAGCGTGCATTTAAGAATGTTTGGCCAATTAGCATATTATAGTCTTCAATTGAGCTATGTCCGCCATTTTGAATAATCAAATCTAGCCGGTGTCAGGAGCTCGTTTGTCCGGTTTCGCTAGACGTCAGTGTTTTCTCATTGGCTCACAGCCAAACCTTTTGTTCTTTCGCTTTATAAGTGCGACACCACCCTGATGGTTGGGCGGTCAGTTAAATCCACTGCAATATATACACCTCTCTCAATCTCTCTTAAAACAATACCTCCTGGATATATAATCAAGTATTCTTCCTCAACCAAACCCCTTAATATCCCCTCAATTTATCCCCTCAAAGTCTGCATTTCATTATTCCCCTACATATACCGACACACCCTACATCTCATTAATCCCCCACATTTACCTACACAACCCACATCTCATTAATTCCCCACATACAGAGCCCACATCTCCTTAATCCCCCAAATATACCTACACACCCTACAACTCATTAATTTCCTAGATATACCTACACAGCCCACATCTTATTAAATTCCCCGCATATACCTACACAGACTATAACTAGATCTCATTAATTCCCCACGTATACCTACACAGCCTACATCTCATTAGTCGTCCACATATACCTACACAACCTACATCCCATTAACCCCCTACATATACCTACACAGCCTACATCTCATTAATCCCCTACATGTATCTACATAGCCTACATTTCATTGATCCCTTACATATACCTACAGAGCCTACATCTCATTAATCCCACACCTACATATACCTACACAGCCTACAGCTCATTAATCTCCAACGTATACCTACACAGCGTACAGCTAATTAATCCCTTACATTTACCTACACAGCTTACATCTCATTAATCTCTCACATATACCTACACAGCCTACATGTCGTTGAACCCCTCAAATATACCTACACAGCGTACATCTCAATAATCCCCCACATATACCTACAGAGTTCAGATCTTATTAGCCCTCCACATATACCTACACAGCCTAAATCTCATGAATCCCCCACATATACCTGCACAGCTTTCATCGTATTAATTCCCAACATATACCTACACAGCCCACATCTCATGAATTCCTCACATTTACCTTCTCAGTTTACATTTCATTAAATCGTTTCTAGAGTCGTTGCTTATTGTATTCAGTGGTTATCAACTCATGTAGAACCAAGTAGTCTTAAGATATCTTGGAACAAGTAAATTGACTATCGTTATTCAAATTATCCGTTTACTTGACGTGCGTTCAGCCGTTCGAACGGATACCATAAGGAACGTTTTCGCGTGAGAGGTCACATATTTGCCGATGCATTTTTGTGGTTCAATCGGCAGAGTTTTTCTCTTTAACGACGCTTTTAGGGTCGAGAAAGTAAGATTGGCGATGTACTTACTTCTTTTTACGTTACGCGTGATTGGTGAAAAAATTCTTCGTGATGCGTGATTTAATAGAAAAATTCAGCGTGATGCGTGATTGGTACCCCACCTTTGCCACCATCGTAATAATTTTCAATCTGACTTTAAATTAACCACTCCTTTCATTTATTTGTAGCACAAACAAGTTTCCGGATTTTTTTACATATGATTTTCACACTTATTTAGAAATTACAAATTCATGGCGAAAACCGGAGCAGACCTCAGAAACTCAGCAGTTTTCTTAAAACTAAATTCTATTGAAATAGCATGCCGGTCCCGATTTGCCTTTGCTTGACGTAAATTTCAATATGCTAACAATTTACTCTGATAAAATGTGAAGGGTCCCATGGTGTAATGGTTAGCACTCTGGACTCTGAATCCAGCGATCCGAGTTCAAATCTCGGTGGGACCTGGTTATGTGAGATAATTTTTAATCTTTTTGATATGTAATAATCTCAGTTTTTTGTTTTTGTTTTTCTTAAAAAATTTGTAGCGCCATTAACGACGCAATAACTGGGTGAGTTTTAACTATGAAACAAACACTGATATCTTTTAATACTTTATAATGCAATTGATAATTTAATTCCCATAGACGGCGGCAACTTCTTTGCGTTTTCGAAGTGTCTGTGAAGCGGATAAAGCGTAAAGTTTTGAACAACTAGTAGATTTATATTAAAACAATTAGATTATTCGCTCTCGATTTTTATGCGTGATAGGAATCTCGAACTTAAAATTTAATTAGAGAAGGGGATAGTTACCCTGCAAAGCATTCGATAAAAAACTTCCAAACGAAAAGAGAGAGATAAAAAACAGATGACGGAAACGAAGTTTATTCTGCTATATTCACAAAACAAAAAAGAATCCCTACAATGTCCCACCGAGATTTGAACTCGCATCGCTGGATTCAAAGTCCAGAGTGCTAACCATTACACCATGGGACCGCGTACATAGATAGGACGGAAAAACAAGAAATCGTAAGGAAAGTAAAATCAGTGTTTCAATGTTTATAAACATAAAAATGTGTTGTAAATACTCCATCTGATTTATAAACTTATGAAACTCAGGCCGTGTTAAGATCTTCTAGAAAATTCAAGTTATATTGAAGAAAATAATAATAATAAATAAATAAATAGACAAAATAAATAAAGCTGCACAATAACTAATGGTATTAAAAAGCAAGAAACTGTAAGCAGAGAGGTCATCTACTTCAGTGACGAGCTCAGCTGTCTATTGTCCAGGATATTCAGTAGATTAGAAATTGTGCACAACGTAATTATGGCGTATTAGCAGTTTTTTGAGTAAATTAACTGTTGAGCTATCATAGGGTTACAATTAAATCTATTTTTCATTTTGAGATAATAGAAGAACTGATTAATGGCAAAGATTAGAAGAGTCAATCATTCGTTGAACTGCCGGCGTCTGATGGAAATAATCCTATCCTTATATCAGAAACTGGCGAACAAAACGATAAATACACCCAGAAAAACAAGTCTTGCTGTTCTATGTTCTCTACACAGTTGTTTTCAACAACTTAAAGAAGTCAGTTTTTTTCTGGTTTTGCATGTTTAGACACACACAAAAAAATACTTGCGTCGGCCGGGAATCGAACCCGGGTCAACTGGTTGAGAACTGGCGTCCAATCTCTCTCGTAAACGTTGACACAAAAGTTATGTCTAAGGTGATCGCCACAAGAATTAAAAATGTTCTTCCAAACATTATACACCATAACCAAACTGGATACGTGAAAGACCGATATATAGGCGAAACAATTAGATCAGTTTTTGATATTATGGATTTCACTGCAAAAGAAAGTATTCCGGGACTAATGATGTTTATTGATTTTGAAAAGGCATTTGATAGCGTAGAATGGGATTTTCTTCTCTATTGTTTAAAATCCTTCAATTTTGGCCCTAATTTCATCCATTGGGTTAAAACGTTCTACAGAAACATACAAAGCTGTGTGATAAACAACGGACTTTCATCCGAATACTTTAAGCTTGAACGTGGGGTACGACAGGGGGACCCGCTCTCTCCTTACCTCTTTGTAGTTACTATAGAAACATTAGCAATTGCGATTCGACAGAATAAAGATATAAAAGGTATCTCTATTGGGAGTGAGGAGACAAAAATTCTTCAATACGCAGATGATACGACAGCAATACTTGCCGACACAAGCTCTGCTACTGCTCTTTTTAGGCTATTAGATGATTTCAAGATTGTCTCTGGCTTACAGATTAATTGTTTCAAAACGGAAGCTATGTGGAGAGGTTCTTCAAGGAACTGCAAAGCACAGCCTTTTGGAATTAAATGGCCTAACGAACCGATAAAGGCTCTAGGAATTTATTACACGTATGATCAAAAACTGCTTATTGAAAAGAATTTCATAGAAAGATTAGACAGTATTAAAAACCTGACTAGAATTTGGTCCTCAAGAGATCTTTCTATTTATGGCAAAATTACACTTATCAAATCTCTATTAATCCCGAAATTTGTTTATGTGTCATCTTTAATACCTACCCCACAAGAATTTGTAAGTCAGTTAAACCAGTTATTATTTCAATTCTTATGGAATGGTCCTGATAAAGTCACACGTAGATCGGCGATAAATGAACACTCCAACGGAGGTTTAAAGATGATTGATTTTGATAGCATGATAATATCGCTTCGATTGGCATGGCTAAAACGAATAGTTAGCTCAAATGAGGGCACCTGGAAAAGGTATCTGACATATCACCTAGAACGCTTTGGCGGCCTTTTCTTGTTTCATTGCAACTATGATGTTAGCATCCTTCCACTGAATATTTCTCTATTCTATCTAGAATTACTACAGTGGTGGTCAGAATTTAGAGATATGTTCTGTGCAAAAAAAAAACTGGCGTTGTATTCTTTGGAATAACAAACAAATACTCATTAATAATAAAACAGTTTATTATAAAAGCTATTTCGAAGCTGGTGTAGTTCATATCAGCGATCTATCCTTTGATTTAAATAACAAAGATTCCTTTTCCCTAGTTTCTAACAGGATTTCGAAAACTAATTTTTTTAGTTTGGGCTGGTCTTCGACACTCCATTCCTTCCATTTTAAAAAATAGTACTCATAAATCAACAACAGGTGAACTTTCTCTCAAAATTGACGAAAATATATTTGATGTGACAAAGAAGAAATCTAAAGACTATTATACTTTACTTGTAAGCAGAAAGGCTCTTTTTTCCAACTATTGTAAACAAGCTGCAAAATGAATTTCATTTTACACTCGAGGAAGTTAAAAAAATTTTTACGATCCCGCATAGTGTTGCTCTTGAAGCATATGTTAAGGCATTTCAATACAAAATTCTTAACTCCATTCTTTACACTAATGCTAAACTTTACAAAATTGGCTTTAAAATGAACGACTCGTGCTCATTTTGTTCATCTGAACCAGAAACGCTATATCACTTCCTGTATCTCTGTCCTTACTCGATAGATTTCTAGCGTGACTTCGAAGTATTTTGGCATCAACTCTTAAAGGAAAACATTCGACTTTCGTTGCAAGATGTTTTAGTTGGAATGATACCACAAAACTCCCCTTCTGCCAAGCTGCTAAACTATCTAATTATAATTGGGAAATTGTACTTATGGGATTGTAGAAGAAGTCAAATTCTTCCAAATATATATGGATTTAAAAAGAAAATTGCTGTAAAATATGAAACGGAAAAATATATGAGTCTGCATAGTAAAAAAGCAAAGGATTTCTTTGAAGCTAAATGGATAGTGTCACCTTTTGTAAAAGCTTAATTATTTAAAGGTGTTAATATGCATTCACTTTCTGTATGTTGACCCATGTAATACTAATTAATATGTTACTTACATTATATTTTGTAAATATTTAGTTACAGTTTGTTGGAATTTTTTTTTTTTTGGTTACCGTCTATTGTTAGTGATATTGGTGTTTTTTAGTGTTGTAAGTATTGTAGTATTGTAGTATTATTAGTACTAATTAGTTGTATTATATTATTAGTATTAGTAATATTAGTTGTTATTATAATTATGTAGGTAAGTAACTAATTTGCTGTATTAATATCAATTTGTTTCAATAAAGAAAAAAAAAAAAAAACTGGTTGGAAGGCAGCTATGCTCACCACTATACCACCGACGCGATGTCAGCAAACAATGAGGGACGCAGGTAAATAGCTTTTTTATTACTACATAAATTTTATATTTTTATCATCAAAAGTCACTCTCGTTCCCAGGGTTTTCAATCTTCGCTTTTGCGGTAAAAAGTTGTACTAACGTATCCCTAGTCTTAAGAATATCCGTGGAGAACATGCATGTATTATAAATTTCAGCAAGCACTGATTTCATTGAATTGAAGTCGTTTTGATACATGTTTTTTTTTTGTTAGTTAATGGTATCTTTAGTTTTCTCTTGGTTCCTGCAAGATTGTTGAGACTGTTGGGCTAAAATATAAAAAAATATCAGAAGGTCCAACCAAGATATGAATCTCAATGAGAACGGAGCCAAATTTCGCACATGCGCGGGTCGTAACGTTGCTCCTTCAAAGTGGCAGGCAAATGCATAATTAATTAAACATAGATGGTTATTAAATAATTGTTCTAGAGCATTAATTGCCGAAACCATATATGAATTTCTGGTGGACAATAAAGGCAAGAGGAAAAAGATTCCATTCAATGAAGGTCAGATTATCTGAAATTTTTAAAACTACCAACAGCTTATTATTCTGTTTAACTTCTTATCATGTCAAACTCCTTGTTCTTTCTACTATTTTCTTCTGAAAATCCCTCCTTAAATAGGCCATATTCGTATTCTCGGTATTGGACTGGAACTAGCTTGCAACTGAGGCTAATGTGGGGAGCCTTTTCAAATACAAATGAAATAAATCGCTTTTTAGTGATATTCCCCCGCATGAGCCTCCATTGCAAGCTAGTTCCAGTCCAATACCGAGAATACGAATATGGCCTATTTCTAGGACTTCTAAATGAAACTATAATATATCGACAAGAAAAAAATGTCCTACGTAACAAGGTCCCACCGAGATTTGAATTCGGATCGGATTCAGAGTCCAGAGTGCTAACCATTACACCATGGGACCCTGCACAGATTGAAAATTAAATTTGTTTAAAAGATCGGAAATTACGTCATTTCAGTCTCAGAGTTAAATCTCAAACCGGGACCGGCATGCTGTTTCAATCGAGTTTGGTTTTGGTTTTAACCACTCCCTTGCCTTTTAAGCTTGATTATTACTTTATACTTGATGTTTGTCTGCCGTTGCGAACAGTTACTGTAAAAGTGTATTTGTTTTGACCGGACCTTCACCGTATAAGTAAACCTGTATTTAGTTTCACGAATCGTCCTATAAACCTGTCCCATGGCGTAATGGTTAGCCCTCTGGACTCTGAATGCAGCGATCAGAGTTCAAATCTCGGTTGGACCTCACGTTTCATTTTCAGAGTATATATTTACTTTAATTTTAGTCCATCATGGTCGTGTTTTATAAAGCGCGAAATTTTCTGCTTTTTAATTATGACCGTAGCATAAGAGAGACTAAAAAATATTAATCTTAAATAGCAAGGAAAAAAATTCTTTTTTTATCAGGTGTTATCGAACACAACTTTTTTCAGTTCAACCAAAACCGGAAGAGATTTCTTATGATTTAAACTAATTTAATCTTACTCAAAAAAGTTGCGTCGGCCATAATCAACAGCTGTCACTAAATAATCAACTTGAGAATATCTGCCAAGTTTGGTGGTTAATCGATGGTAATTGATGAGGTTATAAACAGTTTAATGTACCAGCGTCCTTTTAATGTTGGCTCATATACGTCCGATTTTCAACCCTCCTTAAAACCCGTCCTAGCAAGTTGCAGAGTTACCACCAAAACTTTTCATGTTTACTAGACCCTAATGAACACTTTTAGACTGGTGGCTTGCTTTCAGCACGAAATTCCCACGGGACTTAATTTTACGACATTTGATCCCAGACTATCTTGTTTGATTTTCATTTTTCTTGTGTCGTGTATCTTATCAGACTTCGTCGAGAGGTCGTGTTACTCGGGGGGGGGGGGGGGGGGGGAGAGGGGGAGAGAATAAAAAACTTATAACGAAAGGAACTAGGACAACTAGGGGGTCGTTGGTCGGATCAGGGAGGTAGCCTTATTAATGGGGGATTTCAGATAAGAGCTGATTTACCATGCGAACATTTGTTCTGTCCAGATGGTGGTATAGTGGTGAGCATAGCTGCCTTCCAAGCAGTTGACCCGGGTTCGATTCCCGACCGACACAATAATTTTTCCTTTCCCTGATTGAGGGAACAACTATGAAAACTGAATCCTGAGATGTTGCCCTTTTTTCATCTTACTCATTTTGTTTTGTTTTGTTTTGTTGTTTTTTTGCAAACAAACAAACGTTAACTGACACTCATAACTTCTGGTACAGTTAATGTACCACTATACGACCGACGCTTTGATGAAGGATTCCAGTCAAAAAGGAAATTCATTTATAATGAAACCTGAATTGTCGGAGCAAATGCTCACATGGTAAATCAGCTCTTATCTGATCATTTCCTTTCGTAAGACTATCCCCTGATCCGACCAACGATCGCCTTGTTTCTTTTCTTATGAATTTACTGATAAGGTACATGACACAAAGCAACTGATGAAAATCAAACAAGAATTATTATAGAAGTTACTGAGAAGTTCACATGTCCTGGACTTGGACTATCTTGTTTTTTCAGTAAGCAGTTTCACACGTATTCTTCTTCACTAAGTTTCATTCACATGGACACTAGCATGGGCCTTATTTATAGTACTTATGATCTTTGTTACGTAACTATGTTGTTTATAATCTATGTTAGGTAATAACCTCAGGGCTCATATTGATAGCAGAGATGGTTTGTATGCTCCCTGAAGGGATTTCTCTGAAAATTTTACCTTGAGATTTTTACTTTTAAATAAAGGTTTCTATCTATCTATCTAATCAGATAAAGAAGCCAGGCCATTTCGTTCACATTCCTTCATCGGCGCTAGCTTCTATTCCTCTCTTGGAACAACATGCTCATAGCTAGTTGATCAGAGTTACTTTAACTTATTTTTATTTATTTATTTTTTTTTTGCATCGCTTCTCATACTGGTTTCACATATTATATATTAGAGATAAAAAGAGTTATTCTGAAAGACATTCGATAAAGAACTCACTCACTAAGAGACAAATCAAAATCAGATGGCGGAAACGATGTTTAATCCGCGATAATTATAAACAAAAAGAAATCCTGACAGGTCCCACCGAGATTTGAACTCGGATCGCTGAATTCAGAGTCCAGAGTGCTAACCATTATACCATGGGACCGTGTACGTCGAGAAGACGGAAAAATAGAAATTATCAACAAGGTAAAAGCAGTGTTTCCTTGTTCATAAACATAAAAATGTGTTTATCCCTCGAGGAACTCTAAAACATTAAAATAATACTTTTTCTAAGACATGAACTGTTCAGATAGCCAAGTTCCCCGAAATAAGTCACTTTTTTTAACCATCATGACAGCTCTCTAGGCCGTCATGTAAATGCCGCGTCACGCAAAAGCTTAGAAATTCAAGCGTAGTGTATCACAAAACCAAGAACCCATTTGGAGCGAAAATTTGTATGCATATTAGTTTTCAGCTGCTCTTGTACATCATTAAAGTAAATCTCAGGAAGATCAATAGTTTTGTAGTTCGAATTTTAGTGACGTCATGTGAAAACCAGCTATTTCGTTTCAACAGTAAGCTCGAGGAAAAAATCTGATTAAAATGTTTTCGTCTTCGTATACGTTTTGTGATTTCTTGTTCAAACGTAATGGAATGTTGATATGATGGCAGGGAGTCCACTGAGGAAGCTATTGGGCCGTTATTTAGGAGTTTCGTTGCCTTGCGGGATCCGGAGTTAAACTCATCCCACAGAGAAAAGATATTTGTCTTAAGGTCTCGGGACTTTCTCCGCTGAATGCACCAAAACTTCTCCGACACGAGCTTGATTCCTCTTACTAACCAACAACCTCGTTCCCAGGGTCTCTCATCTTACCGCGCCCTGGAGCGAACGAGGAGAGACCCTGGTTGGGTCTGGTCACGTGCCACTTTGACAATTGAGAACATCGGGGAGGGGTCCTCTGTAATCAGCAATTTGTCGCGTTGAGCTTTGTCCAATGCAACGCGCTGCGACTGCTATTACCCGCGGCGTTTATCAATACTTAGCTTTCAGGCTGAAATTTCGAATAATATCTATTCCAACGTTTACCTGAAGGTTAAGCTAGTCTGTCTCGAGGCAATTTAGTGGTTGCGATTTTCAGTGTTGCTGTCTTACCTACTGGATTTTATGGAAAGTCAGTCATATTCCAACTGGAGACGTCGAGCAGCGCAATTTCATCCCGTAGTAATTGTTGTTTCTCCTTTGAATGCACTCGATCAAATTGATGCAAAAAAAGAAGAATGTCTCTAGGAAAACGTATAGCTTCCTCAAAGTAAAGCTACGGCAGTCTCCGAAGAAAAGCTGGACGAAGATAAATATGATATTCGTGCAACGTACTGTGCTTGAAAACAGTTCTAATCAAATAGCCGGGTTCGGCGTCACCTGCGGCGTCACAATATAGAATGCAAGTAGGCAAATATGTTCACGGAATATTTTAATCTTTGTCCCTGGAGAGCCAATACTGAGAACCTTAAAACATAACTTGCAATAGAAACGAACCTAAACAAAGTATAAGCACGGCATGGCAAATTACAGAGGTGTCAAACTCTAAGAAGCGACGTGCAGTTAAGAGCGGAAACTTTGCAGACCTGCGACCTCTAAAAATATGCTGTAACACAATCAAACGACTCTGCTCCACCTATAATTTCCATTTCCTCTAATAACACGGCATAAAAAGTGCCCCTCGGAAACACGCGTGAAGCAAAGAAAGGTCGAGAGATCGAAAATTAAACGATAATGTGTACAATTGTCACGAACCGTTGGAGTCACGTACACTTCTTTGTTAACGACACAATAAAAATTATATTTTTCTATTTCTAGCCTCCTTTCGGTCGAAGATAAATCCAGTTTATCGGCGACGACCGCGAAATCGATACCGCGACCAGTTCGTTGTATTATCCTTCGCGCTCTGCAAAGTTCGGGGCGCCGACGGCGCGGTGACACTTCAATAAATGTTTTCACCCTTTCGCTCCTTTCGAAGTGACTTTGGCTTTCAGTGATCAATTAAAAGGCCCTGAATTCTCTAAAATTATTTAATCGCCGTTCATAAGACCCACACTTCATTCTGAGGTAAAAATGAGTCAAAGATCTTCTATACACAGCCTCGGCCGCGGTGTGCATTCGCATTCTTGTGGAGATTTTTGCTGCGGAGCGAGCGTAGCGAGCGAGCAGCAACATAATTAGGATTTAAGAAGAATATGTGGAAGGGAGCACGAATTCTCGAATTCATCGCTTTTTACCAGAATGCATTGCATTTAACTAGGGTGCACTACGCCACTTTTTACCAAAGTGCATTGCGCCACGCTCAACACGACGATGTCACTCCATCTTTTCGCGTAGATTCCAGTGAGAAAGGTTTAATAGTGGTTATGTTTTGTTCTGATTTACCTGTATTTTAAGACAATATGAAGGAGATCGTGCTTGACTTTCACAAATCTTCCTTTTGTTCTTAATGTAGCATGTGAAAGTTTGTAAATCTGGACGATTAATTGTGACATCTTAATTTTAAACTTAGTATGTCATTTCTTAGCAGTCTCGCCTCCTTGGTCGAATTCTTAAGTGAAGAGAAATCGTCGTTACTAAAGCTTGTAGAATGATTAAAACAAACGAAATCCGTAGAACACGCTAATTTCATAGATGCTGCGATCTATTCCTTTTCATCCAAACAGGAATTTAAGTTAAAGCTTTAGCATTTTCACACATCGTGATGCACGCGTCCTCGACACAGTCTGTCAACATTCTAGAGATATTTGACGTGTACCAGTACATAATCTTTAAGTTAGATTTCTGCCCCAACAATTTCCACATCTTTCGGTTTTCGCGATCTGGTAAAGGGGAGGTTGATGTGTATCGTTTTCTGTCCAAAAAAAGTTCAGATCACTATGTGCTTTTTTTTCCCGGCCCTTGTTACAGGTCACCATCGATGCGTCATCATGCATGAAGTTAATGCATGCAGGGACAGATTTTAAGTTGCACACCACGATTTGACACTAATTTAAGAATTGATGTATTCAAGGACAGATTTTAAGTTAGACACCACGATTTGACAATACTTCAGTTAAGAAATAAAGGTTATAGTAAATCTTGGAACGCGCAGATAGATAAATTACTGCGTTAAATATGTCACTATCAACAGAATGTGCCGCAGCAGTACTATCTTTTAGATGCCCTAGTTACAATATGTAACGTCCTTCACTAAACCATACAACCTTCAGCGACTTGAATTTCCGCTATCAGATGATGGATAAGTTTTCCCCGGCGTTCGCAGAATATTACCGCCGGATCGACATTGCCGCAGAACATCATATTGTTCTTGGTTTACTTTGGTGACAACACATACCGCACTCCCGTAGGCTAATTATAGACAAAATTCCTACTAGGCCGCCCATCCCTTCAATAATTTAATTGTTATCTCCCAGATTCTGGGAGACACGTGACCAGACCCAACCAAGGTCTCTCTTCGCTCGCTCCAGGGGGCGGTAAGATGAGAGACCCTGGGAACGAGGTTGACTAACCAAACTTTGCGCAGCTTTACGTGTCTCTAGTCAGTTTAACTTTGCGGAACTTTAAGTATCCCGTAGTGTCCAATTTGTGGTTTCGTGCTGTGCAGCACTTAACCACTTCAGATGAGACGGGTCACACAAAGAGAAATCGCTTTGTAGTGATTATTCCGAAAAAGTCGGTCAAAACCGAATGAGGGGAATTCGAAGTTACAACAAAGTGTGTAAATTTCTTGACTCAAGCAAAACACATGCGCTGCGCCGACAACATGAACCAAAAAAGTACAATAGGCCCTTTGCAGGATCCGGTCACATGGTACGGAATTAATTACGCTGGGACGCAAGTTACGCAGTGGGACTTCCAATACAAAGGAACTCGTACCAGTCCAGCCCGACTTTCCTTTGTTTTGGAAGTCCCACTGTGTAACTTGAGTCCCAGCGTAATTAATTCAGTACCATGTGACGGGATCCTGCAAAGGGCAAATTGTTCTGGTCAACGAACGAATACACGGTCGTGCTCCTGCCGTATGCCCAAATTCGATAAGAATATTCCAGGTCTACGTCACGGTTGTTCACGCGATGAATACTCTAGAATTCTGTAGCTTTGGCGTCAAGACCACGTATTCGAGGATAAACGTATACACGCGCAGATCGCGCATACTTTGAATTCAGTCTACATTTTGCTTCCAGGAGAATACTATGCACCCGAACTGTTACCTTCTTTCATAAATTTTCTTTTACAAAGGGTTCGCCATCATCCTCTAGGAGTACGACAGATGTGTGGTATACTTAAACGAAAATCCACGAACGATTATGAACGGAGCGTATTCCACCATATTCGACACGAATGTTCCAGGTGTACGTCACGTGTTGTGTGCGGCTTGAATACTCTAAAATTCTATTGCGTCACAATCACATATTGGAGTCTACAATACTCTAGAATATTTTGGCTTTCACGCAGTATATATCGTTCATTTTAAGATAATGATAGAACTAATTAATAGCACTCATTAAAACAGTGAATTTTTTTCATTTTTGTAGTGCATCTGATGAAAACAATTCCTCCTTATATCGGAAACTGGAAAACAAAACATTCAATGTCCTTCTGATGATACATGCTAACAACCCAACCTTGCATGCTTTTATATTGTCATTTCACAGTTGCATTTTTAATCTGCTTTACCAGAAACTCTAAAACTAATTGCGTCGACCGGGAATCGAACCCGGGTCAACTGCTTGGAAGGCAGCTATGCTCACCACTATACCACCGACGCTTTGACGAAGGATTGTAATCTAAAAAGAAACTCATTTATTAATAATGAAACCTGCATTGTCAGACCAAATGCTCACATGGAGAAAAAGCTCTTATCTGAAAACTCTATTTTATAAGTCTATCTGATCCGACCAACGACCACCTTGTTTGTTTCTTTATGAATTTACTTATGAGGTAAATGACATTAAATTATACCTATTAAAAGAGATCAGTGTTTGTT
Organism: Orbicella faveolata; assembly: GCF_042242905.1. Lineage (NCBI taxonomy): Eukaryota > Metazoa > Cnidaria > Anthozoa > Scleractinia > Merulinidae > Orbicella > Orbicella faveolata. Next base: position 27,453,931 of record NW_028301536.1, on the reverse strand, counting down.
TCATAGTTGGAACTCACCCAGTTATCGCGACCGTTAATGCCACTACATCTTTAAGGCGCAACGCAGGTCGCATTAACGGACTTGCACGGTATTTTTTTTTTTCGTGTTTATTTGCGAATACAGGAGCACCTGAATTGGTGATCGCACTTTGTCATACAGCTTTAGAGCGACGCTTCCAACCATCATTTCTGTCCCCGGGAGGGGGATACTCCCAGAAAAACTGGGTGAGGTTGTGCAGACCGTTTCTCGAAACCCTTGCATTGTTTAATAAGTCTAAAACTGGTGATTTTCGCTACCCTATTTACGACCTGACCAAAAATTAGATACCCTATTTAAGACCTGACATTTGAATCAGTACTCTTTTTCAGAACTGCCTTATATAGTGAAAAAGTAGCTTCTTCTAAAAAACATACCCAATTCAAGACGAGTGCAAAACCATACCCTATTTGCGACCAAATTAAAATGGCCAAAATCCATAACCTATGTTTGACCAAAACTGCTAAAAAACCATACCCTTTGGGGTCAAGCATACATAAACAGCCACTATAAGGGAGTAGCCCCCAGGATTTCTGTGACGCGAAAAATGACTTTCAGGTCCAAAATGTACATTTCTCATGTAGCGTCGGTGGTATAGTGGTGAGCATAGCTGCCTTCCAAGCAGTTGACCCGGGTTCGATTCCCGGCCGACGCAAGTCCAATTTTGTTAGCTTATTTGAATAAGGACAATAATTGATTCTTGTTTTATGCTTTTCACTTTTAGAGGCAATCTGGACTTTTTTAAATAACTCTCTGGTTTCTGTCAGTAAGCAGTTTAACACGTGTTCTTCATCACAAAGTCTCATTCACATGGACACTAGCATGGGCCTTATTTATGGTACTTATAATCAGGTAAGCTAGGTCATTTCGTTCACATTCCTTTATCGGCGGGAGTGTTTACTCGTTTGCGTTCTGTATGTACCGAACATAAAATCAAGTCATAATCTATAGCGCTACTTTCTCTCGACAGGACTCCAAGTCTGACACAAACTTAACTACAAAGGTAGGATTAAAATACTTATTTTAATGTTGAATATTAACTGTACTAGGAGCTATGAGCCTCAGTTAACGTTTGTTTGTTTGTTTGTTTGTTTGTTTGTTTGAAAAAAAGTAGAAATTGGGTAAGATGGGAAAAGCCCAAAATCTTAGAATTCAGTTTTCACAGTTGTTTCCTCAGTAAGACAGAAGAAAAAAAAAAAAATACTGCGTCGGCCGGGAATCGAACCCGGGTCAACTGCTTGAAAGGCAGCTATGCTCACCACTATATCACCGACGCTTTGATGTAGGAATGAACTAAAAAAAAATATTGGTTCTCATTCAAATCTGGAGAGAACAAATGTTCACATGGTACATCAGCTCTTATCTGAAATCCCCTTTCAATGAGACTACCTCCCTGATCCGACCAACGACCCCCTAGTTGTCCTAGTTTCTTTCGTTATGAAATTTCTATTCTCTTTCTTACCTTTCCACCTTCCCCCACCCCACCCCCCGAATAATAGGAGTTCTCGAAGAAGCGTAATAAGATGCTTGAGCCAAGAAAAATGAAAATCAAACAAGAATTGTAACAACAGTTAACAAAATGTATTTCATTTGGGTCAACTGTTATGCCAACAACAGCAGGAACCTACGGGAATTAAAATATCAATTCAATTATACCTATTAAAAGAGATCAGTGTTTGGTTCATAGTTAGAACTCACCCAGTTATCACGTCGTTGATGCCACTAGAATTTTTTTTAACGAAAACTAAAAAATCTGAAACTATAATATATCGAAAACGAAAGAAACTAGGATATATTGAAGAAAGCTGCTGAGGTTCTGAGGTCTGCTGCGGTGTTCGCCATGAATTTGTAGTTTATAAATAAGCGTTGAAAAAATGAAAATATTTTCTGTCAAATTATTTAAAGTTAACTGCTCTCAACGCCATCTTAAGGTGTTCAGCTTGGTAGAAACGAGTGATTTTGAGGTGTCAACACTTTCCTCTCACTGTGTTACTACAAAGAAGCTACCCTCTTCAATAGTCAACTTTCGTTATAAATAAATTATAAACACTGTCAGAGGTTCTTACCAAAATACTGGTTGTGATAAAAATTGTTCTTCATTGAATTTTGTTCTTAATAAGGGACAAGGTAAAAACATATTCTTCAGTTTAGCTTAATTGAATGATATAAATTATCTTTTCCTATAAAAAGGTGTACTTTCAAATTAAATTACCTGGCAAATTTCTTCAGTTATCGTGTGCAAGGTCCCATGGTGTAATAGTTAGCACTCTGGACTTTGATTCCAGCGATCCAAGTTCGAATCTCGGTGGGACGTGGTGGGCATACAACTGTGATTCAAATAGTCCATGTACATTTTGGTGTCCCAAACGCAGGACTATTTATTATTTTTATTAATAGATAGAGCCATTTTCAGTTGAGTGTCGTAGCTTGACGGAAAGCAAACCAATTACTTAACAATTAGACCACTAATCCAATCTCAAACCGTAGTAAAACCAAAACTAAAACCAAAGTAATTACCTGATTACTTTGGACACTCTTAACCGCTCTTAAGTCACTTGGTTTCAATTGGTACGAAGACGACCAGAAATGATTTTAAGTGCCTTGATTTTAACAAGGCCGGTGAAAGAGATCATTTCCATGGAGTCTTCCATATTTATAAAAACAACATAGCAATCTATATATATACATATATATTTTTTTTCTTTATTGCAATATCTTACATTACATTACATACAAAAATTACCTACTACTTACAATGTCAACGTAACTTACAATTTAACGATAATAACAAAACTTACAATACTAACATTATATTAATAACTTACATTACAATAATATCTTACATTACAATTTGTTAATATCGTTCATGTAACTGAGGGGTTAACTACAATAGGAGGCTTTCTCACATATTAATTTGTGACTTAGATTTATGTTTCTCAATTTTAATTTTGTTTGTCAACATCGCCAGGAAAGCATCGAAATAAAACTCTGGAGGCAGTGTATAAATAATATTTGGCTATAATAATGCAGAGGTTTAAACCAAGACAACGAGCGAAGTTCTCTGTCACGCCATATATTATTTCATTTTTATCGAGAGTGATCCTATCCCCGTTTTTGGAGCTCCACCAATTAGTAAAGAGAGACCAAAAATGCTGAGCTTCAGAACAGGTAACAAAAAGGTGGGTTAACGTTTGTCTTTCTCCACAGAGGTGACATTTATCATGTTCCTTTAATGAATCTCTAAAAAGTGTCGAATTTGTGGGTAGAATGTGATGAATTATTTTGTATTGGAAAATGGCGAGTCTAGTGTCTTTTGTAACATTAAAGGGAAGGCTTTAAGTGAGTTGTATTGTATGTTCTTTTAGACTGGCTTCTTTCACCTTTCGTTCAGCTGTAGGCGTAACGAATTTACTCTTAACAAAGAATTTAGTTGCTGAGTTTATCTAAAGATATCTTATCCTTCTCAGAACGTTTTTCCAAGGGTTCAGTAACATTTCCTTTGAGAATATTGATCCATTTTTGAGGGACTGCGTGGTATAGACCGAAATAGTTTAAGAAGTTTGTGTTAATTTTGAACTTGCTACGGAATTCCTCAAAAGTTAGGAATCTGTTGCCTCGAAAAAAGTCTTCAATTTTAGTTAATCCAGCATCGTGCCATTTTTTGTAATAAATGGAATATCCTTCTATCTTTATGTGATGATTGTTCCAAACTATTTCATTCAGTACCTGCTTTTTGGTATTAGGAGTACTGCAGTTAATTTTTTGCCAGGCGCACAGAGCTTCTTTGTAGAAATCAATCGGTATATCAACTTTAAGTAGCTTTAAGTCAAAATTACACTGCAGAAGAAACAGACCACCAACTGGTTGTAGATAGGAAAGAGGGATATGACTCCAACTTGCGGTTCCATTGCTGTCACTTAATCTTCTTACCCAAACAACTTTAAGCGCTTCATTGATTATTTGAAAATCCGGCATGTCTAGCCCTCCCTCCTCTTTCGGCCCTATCATTGTTCTGTATTTAATTTTAGCTTTCTTATTCCATACAAATTGCGTAATTGCTTGATTTACCATGGCGATGAATTTTGTTGGAAAAGTTAGGACAGATGTATTATAAAAGAGTTTGGAAATCGCTAAGGATTTTAGAATCGTTATGCGACCATAAAGTGTAAGGTTTCTAGGATACCACAAGTTAAGCAGGCTTTTCACTTTGATTAGTTTCTGTTCAAAATTCTTATTGTAAACAATTTCATCATTATACGAGAAATTAATTCCCAGTGCGAGTATAGAGTTAGCTGGCCAAGCAATTCCCAGGGGTTTTGCTGTGTTTTTGCGGCTTGCGCCTAACCACATTCCTTCAGTTTTACTTTTATTTATTTCTAGGCCAGAACATTCTTGAAAGTTTGACAAAAGTTTGAATAAATTTGTTGCAGATTTCGTGTCAGAAACAAAGGCAGTTGTATCATCAGCGTACTGGGACAATTTAAATTCTTTGTCATGAATTTTTATTCCTTTGATGGTGTTGTCATTTCTAAGGGCGTTAGCTAAGATTTCCGCGCATAGAACAAAGAGAGAGCCTGAGAGCGGACAACCTTGACGGACACCCCTTTCGAGTTTGAAAAACTCAGATGCGAATCCATTGTTAATAAAACAGCTGGAGCAATCGGTGTAAAAAGTTCTAATCCACTTTTGAATGCACGGGCCAAAGTTAAAAAGTGGCAGCGCCCTGAAAAGGAAGTTCCAATCCACCGTATCGAATGCTTTTTTAAAATCAATAAAAATGGCCAAACCAGGTATATTTTCTAGTTCTGTTACCTTCATGATGTCTGTGATTAGCCTTATATTTTGACCGATGTACCGGCCTTTGACATATCCGGTTTGGTCTTCATTGACAATGATTGGAAGAACACTTGAAATCCTGTGTGCTATAACTTTGGTAGCGATTTTGTAATCAACATTGAGTAAGCTTAAGGGTCTCTAGTTTTCAAGGAATGACTTGTCTTTCCTTTTTTTTTGGTATCACCTTGATAATGCCCTGTTTTTGCGTTATGTTCAGTTGTCCGTGTTCATATGCGTAGTTGAGACTTTGTACCATTTCTTCTCCTAGCAAAGACTAGAACCGTAAATAAAATTCTACAGAAAGGCCATCTGTTCCTGGGGTTTTATTTTTGGAACACTGTTTTAATATGAGAAAGCACTCCTCGTTGAGAAGCGGACGCTCAAGTTCCCCTTGTTGAGTTGCATCGAGTTTAGCAATAATTCAATTTTCAAAGAATAGTTCATAATTCGAGTCGTTACCGTGCGCCGCAGTATATAGGTTTTTATAGAACATTTTTCCTTGTTCTCAGTTTTAGGATCGTTGATCTCCTTATCGTCGTTTGTTTTAAGCTTTGAAATGTGAGATTTACGATGTGGTCTTTTTTCCATATTTAGAAAATATTTAGTGTTTTTTTCGCCATTTTCATGCCAACTTGTCCTGCTTCTTATTATAGCACCTTTTGTTCTGTATTCAGCTATCGCATTATATTCTGCTCTGAGACGGTAAAATTTTAATATGTTTTCTTTTGTTCTGTCAGTCTTAAGCTGGTTCATTAAATGATCAATTTGTTGTTGGAGGTGCTTTTCGGTATTGCGGCGTTCCCTGTTTTTCCGTTTTGTATATTGAACACAGAAACCTCTCACCTCCATTTTAATCATGTCCCAGTATAGGCCTTTGTCATCCAAATAATCGTGTTTTGTTTTGAACTCCGGTATCTTACTCGATAGATCCTGTACAAACCTTTCATCACTTAAAAGAGAGTTATTTATCTTCCAAAAACCTGGACCTCGTTGAACATACTCTTTTGATTGCAGGTGAAGAGTTATTGCAGAATGATCTGATATTGTTGAGGTGACGATTCCGGAATCTGTCGCAAGCGCTGGCAATTCTTTTGAAACCAGCCAATAATCTAGCCTGCACTGCACTTTCAACGAGTTATTGCGCCATGTGTTTTGTGATGTTCTGGGGTGTTGTGATCTTCACACATCTTGGAGGTCAAAATTCGTGCACAAGTTTTTCATTTTGCTAATTACTGTCGTTTTTCTCTCAGTTGAAGTTCCGCCAGTTTTATCCAAAGGTGCTAGAGCGCAATTGAAATCGCCTCCTAGAACAATTTGCATATCAGCGTGCCTCCTGAGACTGTCACTGAGCTTTGAGAAGAAAGTAATTTGACTGTTATTGTCATTTGAGCTGTAAATGTTACAAAACAAGAATGTAGACTCAAATATGGAAGCTTCTAGTAGTAAATATCTCCCGTTTTTGTCAGCTTCAGAGCTCCCTATGCGTACATCCAGTTTGGGGTTAAAGAGAATTGCAACACCTTTTGAATGATTTGTTCCGTGACTGTAAATGATGTTCCCTCCCCATTCAGATTTCCATATCGCTTCAACAGTTTGTGTTGAGTAAGTTTCTTGTAGGAATATTACGTCAAATTTATAATTATGAAGCCACCTAAACAACTGTCGTCTTTTTCGTGCTTGGTTTAAACCTCTGGCATTAAGTGAGCAAAAAGATGCTTTAAACGGGGTTGTCATATTCAAATCTTAATAAATTGGTTTGAATAAAATTGGAGAATTTTTGCGGTGATGACAAAGGCACCGGTGTAACTAGCATTAGAATTTGGGTATATAAATTATTATAAAATCTTCTGTAGTTGGCTGTAAGACGGAATCTTTTAAACGTAATTGGGTACTCGTTCTTGATATGTAAACGAAAATCGACAGTGAAAAATAAAACCAACCTAAACACAAATAAATGAAAAGGTGCCAGCATAAATTTATCAAATTTGTACAGTTAAAGCCTCGAAAATTTAGGAAATTCTAGGGCAAAGTAATCAACGACGGCAAAGTTAGAATCTGGCACTTTTGACTACTTTACTAACAATTAGCAAAGGAGGCAAGGGAGTCTCAAGTATGCATATGACCTAAATGTAAACAACTCCCTTGAAAATGTGACAGCTTACCGTGCAAGATGGATTCCCGAAGCTGTCTTGTGATTTAAATAAGATCAGATAGCGATTTTACGAAGACAAAACTTTTGCATAGAAAGGAAACTTCTCAGTTTCAGGTCCACGGTAAATTTGACCATTAATTACAAGTCTGTCCACGTTGAACGAGGCTGAAGCCTTTTCCCTCTTGGCCTTTCTTAAAACTGGTAGTAGCGCCTTCCTCATTTCATCTATTTCCTTGGGATAGTCATCTCCGACGCCGATCTTTAACTCAGGGTCGATATTCTTCACGTGCTTAAATATACGGCCGTTATCTTTGTAAAAACTCAGCTTGGCTATAATAGGTCTTAGTTTATTCGTTGGTATCCTTGCTGAACGTTTAGTTGGCATGCGGTGTACTCTTTCGAATTTTAAATTCGCCGCGTCTTCCTTCGGCATTTTGAGCTCGTTGACAAGAAGAAGTTTTACGATCCTCTCTGTTTCGTACGGGTTACTTTCAGCTTCTGCTTCTCGCACTCCAAAGAATTTAATGTTACTTCGCCTTGACTGAGCTTCAATTTTAATGTTGCGCGTATGGTCTGCATCTGGAGATCTTGCTGGACATATTGCAACATGTCTCTGGAGTTATTTAGTTCGGCTCTCATTTCATTCTGGTTGTTTCGCAAATCGTTTACTTCGTCTGTCGCCCATTGTAATGATTTCTTTAGCTCTATATTTTCTTCCTTTAGCTTCGCTAACTGGGTCTTAAGGTCTTCAATTAGAGGACAAAGAGTCAAGAGCTTGTCAAGCTTCTGATTAATTTCTTCAAAGCGAACAGCGCCTGTCCGGTCGTCGTCTTGGTCAACTTGGTCGCCATGTTGACCGCAAATCATGTCAGAATCGTTAGTTTCTTCGTCCGTTTTGGAGCTGCTTCCTCTTTGACGTTTCCTACTTCTTCCTCTTTTGGGCTCATTAGGTTTTCCACTATCTTCAGGCATTTCAATGATTAGCTTCGGGAACGTGGTCACTTGTTACTCCGCCATTTCGAGGAGCAACGAAAAACACGTCCGACCACTAGCACGTTATGCTAATCTCTCCCCTGCAATCTACATATCAAGAGATGAAAAACCGTAAGATGTTAGGGATACAATGTATGAGACATTTTTGTTCCTCATGAGTTCAGGTCCTATGATATAATGCTCAACACTCTGAACACTTAATCCAGCAATCCCAGTTCCCAAATCTCGGCGCGTTCTTGATACCAATACTTCTAATTTATAAATCTTAAGGCTAGTTTTAGTAATCGACCTGCTGTCATTACAGGAAACTGGACTACAATCTCACGTTCGTGTTCAGCACCGAAGGTTTAACAGAACTAACACTGCTTAGGTAATATTTTCCAATCTAACCTTAAATAAACCACTCCCGTAACTATTTCTAGCACAAACAAGTTTTGTGGTTTCTTTACATACCTTTTACTTATGTAGCGAATGTTTTCCCTTTGCGCGCCAGGAAAACAATCAATTTTCAGAAACACTGATTTCGGCGGGAGTGTTTACTCGTTTGCTTTCTGTATGTACCGAACATAAAATCAAGTCATAAGCTATAGCTTTTCTTTCTCTCGACAGGACTCCAATTCTGACACAAACTTAACTACAAAGGTAGGATTTAAATACTTATTTTAATGTTGAATATTAACTGTACCAGGAGCTATGAGCCTCAGTTAACGTTTGTTTGTTTGTTTGTTTGTTTTTTGCTTGTTTGTTTGTTTGGAAAAAAGTAAAAATTGGGTAACATGGGAAAAAGCCCAACATCTCAGGATTCAGTTTTCACAGTGGTTTCTTCAGTAAGACAGAAGAAAAAAAATGCTGCGTCGGCCGGGAATCGAACCCGGGTCAACTGCTTGGAAGGCAGCTATGCTCACAACTATACCACCGACGCTTTGATGTAGGAATGAATTTAAAAAAAATATTGATTCTCATTCAAATCTGGAGAGAGCAAATGTTCACATGGTACATCAGCTCTTATCTGAAATCCCCTTTCAATGAGACTACCTCCCTGATCCGACCAACGACCCCCTAGTTGTCCTAGTTTCTTTCGTTATGAAATTTCTATTCTCTTTCTTACCTTCCCACCTTCCCCCCTCCCTCCCCCTCCCCCGGATAATACGAGTTCTCGAAGAAGCGTGATAAGATGCTTGAGCCAAGAAAAATGAAAATCAAACAAGAATTGTAACAACAGTTAACAAAATGTATTGCAATTGCCTCAACTGTTATGCCAACAATAGCAGGAACCTACGGGAATTAAAATATCAATTCAATTATACCTATTAAAAGAGATCAGTGTTTGTTTCATAGTTAGAACTCACTCAGTTATCACGTCGTTAATGCCACTAGAATTTTTTTAAGGAAAACTAAAAAATCTGAAACTATAATATATCGAAAAGTAAAAAATTATTTCATGTACCTAGGTCCCACCGAGATTTGAACTCGGATCGCTGGATTCAGAGTCCAGAGTGCTAACCATTACACCATGGGACCCTGCACAGTTTGTGAGATTAAATTTGTTAAAATATAGGAATTTACGTCAAGCAAAGGCTATTTCAATAGAATTTACTTTGAAGAAAACTGCTGAGGTTCTGAGGTCTGCTGCGGTGTTCGCCATGAATTTTATAGTTTTTAAATAAGCGTTAAAAAAATGAAAATATTTTCTGGCAAATTATTTAATGTTAACTGCTGTCATCGCCGTCTTAAAGTGATGTTGAGGTGTCAGCACTTTCCTCGCGCTGTTAAAGGAGCTGCCCTTTTCAGTAGCCAACTTTCGTTATAAATAAATTATAAGCACTGTCAGAGGTTCTTACCAAAATACTGGTTCTGATAAAAATTGTTGTTCATTGAATTTTGCTCTTTATTAAATCCATTTTGAAATCACTGGTTATCCTTGCAATCTGATTGGCTCTTAATGGTGCGATTTATTCACGAATCGCACTATTTTTTGCTCCAAATCGCACCTTTTTCTCAGCCAATGAGAATGGGACACTAAAACAAAACAACCAATCAGTTTTCAAGGCTTTTTTAAATTAACCAATCACATTGCAGGAAAATGAAAGACAGAAAAAGCCATTGTTTGGCAAGTTTGGCAACTTTTGTTGCCAAAACTTCGCTAAGTTTGAAAAATGGATGAATTTAATTACGTACAGTATCTAAATGATGATGACCAGCTCCTCCAGGCTGAAAATCAACTTTTCCGGGAGTCGTTTCCAACTTTCAGTATAGTTTGTGACGATTATTTTGGCCATATTTCTTTACCATCTACTGAAGAAGCTCCGTGTGATCCCGAGGCCAGGAAAACAGAAACAAACGAAGAAAACACAGCAACAAATTCAGAGGCAACTAATGAAGTAGACGTCTCGAGGTTTCCTGTAGTGTCAAGCGATGAAATACAAGAGCTGAAGTCTGTTGCAGTGAATAAAAATACGTCCCGCTCTACAAAACAGTGGATGAACGTGTTCCAAAGCGGGGCAAAGTCCCGCCATCATGAAAATGTCAGCATCGAAACAATGTCGCCGGAAGAATTAAACAAGGTCCTGACGAAGTTCTACGCCGAAGTGAAAAAAAGGGACGGAGATGATTACGAGCCAGAATCACTGAAAATCATGCAAAGTGCGATTGAACGTCATCTAAAGGACAAAAACTATCCACTGAGTATCGTGCGATCGAGAGAGTTCCATAACTCACAAGAAGTCCTCAACGCGAAGGCACTTTCTCTGCGCCAGCAAGGAAAGGGTAGGAGACCAAACAAAGCACAGCCACTAACACCAGACGAGGAATCTGCCCTGTGGGAGAAAGGTCAGCTGGGGGATTTATATGGAAAGGCACTGACCAATATGAACTTTAAAAACTTGACTGAACAACTTGGCTTACGCGGTCGCCAGGAACACTACGACGCGTACGTGGAGGACCTTGTGACAAGACAGCAAGAAGATGGCACTGAAGTCGTAGAGTTCTGCGAAGGTCCAACCAAAACACGAAGCGGTGGTCTGTCAATCAGGCGAAGAACTACACCACAGGTTATGTACGGCACCGACGGCGGAAAAACCGATCCAGTGAGGCTCTTCAAGCTTTGGTTGTCTAAGCGACCCGAGGGAATGAAGGACACAGGGCCTCTCTATCGGAGCATCATAAATCGTCCTCAGTCACCAGATGTCTGGTACACCAAAATTCGAATGGGACAAAACACCATCGGCAATATCATGAAATCCATGGCCTCCTGTCTCAAGACAAATAAGAAGTTGACGAACCACAACATGAGGAAAACATTGGTGTCAAAACTGAAGAATTCTGGTCAACCGCGCAATGTCATCTGCGAAATAACAGGCCATGCTCGTGAATCTTCCTTAGACGACTACGATGAAATAAATGAGAACCAAAGGAAAGAACTGTCTCACATAATCAGTGGATATATTCCGATATAAAGAAGGGCATAACGAAAAAAGTCCAAACGAGGTCTCCAACCAAACCAGTGCAAATGAAGCCTCAAATCAAGCACTTGCAGTCCAACGCCAACGAGCACCACTGGCTCCTACTCACCAACAACAAGGCTAAATACATCAGGCAATGATGGGCTTCAATCCTGGTTTTCAGCCAACTGGATGGTCCGGATTTCCACCAAGCTTTCCTTCGCAGTTCCAGTACCGCATGGCAGCCTTCACTTCTTCTGGCAGCCCCGTTCCATCAACCACAACAACAACAACAACCATCCCCGAGTTACACGGGTTTCACGTTCAATTTCTACTCCAAAGACGTCAATGACAAGTCAGAACCACAGAAGAAACGATTACAAAGGGCTTACATCATTGAGTCGGACGACGAAGATTGAACTTTCAAGTGGACTGTTTTGTTTTGCTAATGACTTGAGGAAATTTTAACCGCTTGAGATGGAACGTGTTTTTCCTTCGTTACGCTCGAATGAGTTTTTGACACATGACGTTGACATGTAAGTCTTCATGTTGTCAAAATGAGATGTAAACGCGTTTCCGGTTCCGCTTTTTGACAAACCGGCTATTGGTTCAATAAATACTGGTACTGGGCTATTAAATTGTACGATTTCAAAATGGATGTAATAAAGTGGTAATTGAAATTCGGGTCGTGCGATTTTGGTCTGAAATCATACTTGTGATTTCAGACCAAATTGCACTCCACTCAGTTCAATTACCATTATTAATAAGGGACAAGATAAGAACATATTCTTCAGTTTAGCTTAATTAAATGATATAAATTATATTTTACTATAAAAAGGTGTACTTTCAAATTAAATTACCTGGCAAATTTCTTCAGGTATCGTGTACAAGGTCCCATGGTGTAATGGTTAGCACTCTGGACTTTGAATCCAGCGGTCCGAGTTCAAGTCTCGGTGGGACCTGATGGCCATACAACTGTGATTCAAATAGTCCATGTACATTTTGGCGTCCCAAACGCAAGACTATTTATTATTTTTATTAATACGTAGAGTCATTTTCAATTGAGTGTCGTAGCTTGACCAAAACCAAACCAATTACTTAACAATTAGACCACTCAGATCCAATCTCAAACTGGAGTAAAACCAAAACAAGTGTGTTCAGTAAACCTTTGTACATTTCATAGCCGTCCACTGCAAAATGACCGCGAACACGAACGATGAGTCGAGCTGCTAATTTTTCGTATTTCCATTTAGAATTGAAAGCTGTCATTGAATATGTGTAGCCTGAGCGAGGTTTTAGAGCCATAGCCATCCTAGACAAATTCAATTTTACAAGGAGTTGTCCTCGGCGTCGCCTTCGTCATAGTTAAGATCCCTATATTTGCATCCCGGATGCTGGAAGGTCGATACACTTGTTTAACGTGGGGTCTGTCGTCCTAAGTGGCTGCTTTGTGCTTTGTTCATGTTTTATCCCAAGACCAACCGAAGGCAGATGAGAGTATGGGATAAAAAAGCCTAAAAACTCACATAAATTCCAGCTCTTTGCCAAGGTTCTTTTAATTCTTTTTAAATAAGTTGTCGAGCGTTACGGTAGGAAGTTTTTCCCGCTAGCTGAAACAATCTCATTTACGTTACTTCGCTGATGCAATACCTTTTCATCTTCCCCATTACTACACGGGAATCGTTTGCTTCTTCTTCTTCAGTATAGCTTAAGGCTTTGAATACTTAAAAGCCATCGTGATCAATAACGTCCTTGAACTTGGCGAGTTGATACTCGGGGCTTTCTCGCTCCGAACCAAGTAATCATTACAGTATTCTGTTTCCATAGCTTTCAGTTCTCGAAGATCTCGCCACTTAATTGACCTCAAATCTAAATGTTGCAGAAACAATGATATCTGGTGGAATAACATTGAAAGTTGTAATGTTTTAGGCGGCGAGGCACCGGAAGTTGTTTTTGCTCGTAGGCATTTTTAGACGGTAGACGTTGTCGACGAATTTGAACTACTACCCTTTTCGCTACAACATGTAATATTAGATGGCAGACAAAACCTTAAACGAACGTCATCAATCAAGGCTTAATCTGGCTACTGTAACTCAAGATACACAAGGCGAACGCGTATTTTAATATATAACTGTATGTATAGCATAAATTACAAAGCCGTTACAGAACACAACCGTGCATCTAAAGAATGTTTGGCCAACTAGCATATTATAGCCTTAAATTGAGGTATGTCCGCCATTTTGAATAATCAAATCCAGCCGGTGTCAGGAGTTCGTTTGTCCGGTTTAGCTATGACGTCAGTGTTTTTTTGTTGGCGCACAGCCAAGCCTTTAGTTCTTTTGCTTTATAAGTGCGACACCACCTGGATGGTTGGACGGTCAGTTCACTCCACTGCAATATACCCATCTCTCTTAATCTCTCTTAAAACAATACCTCCTAAATATATAATCAAGGGTTCTTCCTAAACCACACCT